>NC_042999.1:83965439-84003896 GCF_006345805.1 Octopus sinensis
GATAGACAGACAGACAGGCAGGTAGATAGATAGATGGATAGATAGATAGATAAACTGGTAAATCGAAAGGGGTAAGAAAACTATGCAATAACGTGTAGTTTATTTATTCGTTCGTATCTGATGATTCACCCTTTCAAGGATTTTCGTTCTATCACCTGTCTTTCGACAAAATAATTCATTTTGCTGCCAGATTGATTGCCCGTGGGGAGAATCTCCGGATAGACACTGATCTTAACATCAGCTTTGAAGGAATACATTGATTCGATTATAAACATTGGGTGTTATTATTCTTTTCATGTATATACGGAAGTGTGTACGTAAATGTGTGTATCTGTATATATGTATATACATATGTATATATATATATATATATATATATATATATATGTGTGGTGTGTGTGTGTGTGTGGTGTGTGTGTGTGTGCGTGTGTGTGTGTGTGTGTGTGTGTGTGTGTGTGGTGTGTGTGTGTGCGTGTATGTATGTAAGTAGGAAGTCGACATATCTACTGTTGGTGATCTTGTATGGAAACTGGCGAGTTGTGCAGACCCTGCTGATGAAGCTTCGGTCTTAAAACCGAAATCGTCGATGGTGCAAGGATTTCAAGAATGCCACTTTCGGCCGTTTACGGTCGCTGTCAGTATGTATGTATATAATTATGTGCGTTGACTGGATCATCAGAGCACGTTAGCATTATAGGTGTTCTAATACCCTGCGTCATTTTTAATGACAATTATAATTTTCCTTTTTGGAGATACATTGGTAAATAACTACCTAATTTAAATACGTGTGTGTATTTGTGTGTGTGTGTGTGTGTGTGTGTGAGAGAGAGTGTTGCCATATGTTTGTAGAATGTACATTTATTTTTAACAAGAATTGTATTGTCAGTGACGTCGAAGTTCCGGTTGGCTTGGACAGTCCGGAAGAACAACCAGATTCTAAACTCTAATTAGCCAAAATTTCCGAAGTCACGATATTATTCTCTTTAATACACAGACACACACACACACATGTATATATATGTGTTTGTGTGTGTGTGATTGTGTGTGTGCGCACACAAACACGCATACATGTATATATATACACACATATATATATAGAGAGAGAGAGAAAGAGAGAGTGAGGGAGAGGGAAGGAGAGAGACGGAAAGAGAGAGAGTATAAAAGGGATAAATTACCCTGGCGGATAACCTAGTATCTCACAAATTGCTATAGATGCCGCTTATCTACAACGGTCCAATTACATAATACTCAAACTCGGATATATATATGTGTGTGTGTATGTATATATATATATATATATATATATATATATACATACACATAACTTAGAAAGGTTTAGGCCAGTATTGGTCCAGGCCATGTCTAACTTAAAAGCACCACCTGGCGAAGTCTTTTAATTCACGGTTTGGGTACCAAGGCCCATTCGAGAAGACAGTTATTGTTTGCGGAGACATATCCGGGTGTGGGTGGTTTGTCCGAGACTGCTTGCAGGAATTTGTCCAAAGACTTCTTGAATTTTGTGTGGTCAGTTTCTGTTGATTTGATGTGTCCTGGTGTAATGTTGAAAAGAGCGGGGCCAATTGAGGTGAAATAATTGTGCCGTATTGTTGTTATGAGATGCGATTTAGATTTTTGTTGTCGACGGATGGCACTGTGTCCAAGTCTTGGGTGTATTTTGAAGGTGATGCCAACATCATTTGGACAGTGCTGATGGAATATTTTCCACATTATACAAATAATGTAGCGTTCACGGCGTAGTTGGAGTGAATAGAGTTTCAGCTTTTCCGGTCGACCTCAGTAGTCGAGGTCTGACATGTCACCTATGTATTTCGCGATTGTCCTTTGGGGAGATTCAATTTTCATAATGTTTTATTTCGTGTAGGGAGACAACAGTGGGCAACAGTATTCAAGGTGGGGTTGGGCAACAGTGGAAAAGAGGGAAGAATAATGGTATGGGAATCTCTCGACTGAAAGGTTCTGAGAATCTAGGAACACATTCCGCGGGCCATGTCAACTTTGCTGCTTATATGTGTAGCCCAGCTTATGTTGTTCTCCACAGTTACCACCAAGTCTCTGATGTTGTTAAATGCCATGAGAATTTCACCACAAGGAAGGGAGTATGGGAGTTTCAGTGCGTCCTCCCTTCCAAAGTGGATCAGTTGGAATTTGTCTTATTTTAGCAACATGTTGTTCGTTTCCGCTCATTGGACAACAACCAATAGGTCTAACTGAAGGTTTATCCAGTCATCCACGCCATTGATGACCTTCTGGAGCTTGGAATCATCAGCAAAGATTCTGATGTATATATATATATATATATGGTCCAGGCCATGTCTAACTTAATAGCACCACCTGATATGATTATCTAAATCCTGTTTAAGTCAAGTTTTGTTTGTGGTCCATTCAAGTAGTGAGTTTTTGTTGGATGAGTTGTATCCAATTATGGGTGGCTTATCTGGTATTCCTTGAATGAATCTATCCAGACTCCGTTTAAAGTTGATGGGATCCTTTTCCTCTTGGATCTCTTTCGGGACAATGCTAAATAGGGCAGGGCCTGTTGAGGAGAAAAAATTATGTTGCAGTGTACATATATGCTGTGATCCTGAATTGGGCAGGGGACGTATGGCCCGTGGTCCCAGTCTTGGATGAATCTTGAAGCTAATGTTCAGGTCGTTTGGGAAAAGTTGGCGGTATATTCTCCACATCGTACAAATGATGTACCGCTCACGGTGGCGCTAGAGAGAGTAGAGTTTCAAGGCTTTAAGGTGGTCCCAATAATCGAGAGCAGCCATGCCTTCAATTCGTTTAGTGAGTGCCCTCTGGGGTGATTCAATCCTCGAGATGTTTTGTCTTGTATGGGGAGACCACAGTGGGCAGCAGTATTCGAGGTGTCGCCGTACAAAGGAGGAGAAAAGTGGTATGATGACACCTTGTTCTCTGAACCAGAAGGTTCTTAAGATCCAGGAACTCATCATACGAGCTATATCGACCTTATTGTTGATGTGGGCACTCCAACTGAGATTGTCATTGACAATTATGCCCAGGTCTCTGATATTGTTAGAGGCTGTGAGCGGTTCCCCTGAAGGAAGAGAGTATGGCTGTTTTAGTGTGGACTTTCTTCCAAAATGCATCAGCTCAAATTTTCCCTCGTTCAGTTGCATTTTGTTTCTGTCTGCCCATTGACTCACAGCAAATAGATCAGACTGGAGTTGAGTTCGGTCTGCTCCTTCATTGATGATTTGCTGGAGCTTATATATATATATATATATGTTTCTGTATTCCATTATTGTTTTTTGTTTTTTTTATATCTGTCCCTTTTGCTGTCCTGGTGTTCGTATGCATTCGATCCTTCTTCCAGGAAATCTACGCTTCCAGCTTAGTTTTTCTTGGAGGGCTGGCCGTGATCTAGTAATCTCAAGATTAATCAGCCGAAATTACTACGATGATCCGGTTCTTGACTGAAGACTGAGGGGTTCGAATGTCCTGTCCATGTTTATTGTATCGTCTTCTATGAGTTATACGTTCTTGTCCATGTTGTATTTTTCTACATACCTTAATATATATATATATATATATATATATATATATGTGTGTGTGTGTGTGGGCACTCCAACTGAGATTGTCATTTATCACCCTAAAATGTAGGTCACACAAATACCTTATACACATTTCTTTTATTCTTTTATTGTTTCAGCCATATGACTGCGGCCGTGCTGGATCACCGTCTTTAGTCGAAGAAATCGACCCCAGGACTTATTCTTATCGGTCTCTTTTGCAGAACCGGTAAGTTACGAGGACGGAAACACACTAACATCGGTTTTCAAGCGATGGTGGGAGGACAAACACAGACACACAAACATATATATATATATATATACGACAGGCTTCTTTCAGTCTCCGTCTACCAAATCCACTCACAAGTCTTCGGTCGAACCGAGTCTATAGTAGAAGACACTTGCCCAAGGTGCCACGCAGTGGGACTGAACTGGGAACTATATGATTTATAAGCAAGCTACTTACCACACAGCCACATACTTGCACACACACACACACGCACACACACACAGACACGCACACACACACACACACACACGCACACATATATATATATATATATATATATATATATATACATATATAACTTTACAGTATTTTGTTTTCTTTGTAAATCAGAAATGATAGAATGTATCGACAATATATAAATTTTGCCAACTGACATGAGACACTTGATATTTATTGAAATCAAAATCATTCATTTTACTAGATCAAAGAACGCAAAACAAAAAAGTATTTATTCATCACTAAAACTTTCCGACCAATATTGCTGCCATGATTTTCTTGATATGTTTTAATCTTTTTAATCTTACTGTCAACAAGTTTTTTTTTTCGATAAATTTGACTTATATATGTACCATTCCTTCTGAAGCATCGCAAATTTATTTTTCATCATTCAAGTGTTCTGGAATCAAAATTTGACTTAATGACGTGTCATAAATTTACAATACGTTACAGATCTGGAGGCTGTCCAGACTAAAACAAAGTCTCAATTTCATGATCTTGTAGAAACTTTTTAATTAATTTGGCAAAATGAGCAGGAGAATTATCACGTTGGTATAGCGCCAGTATATCTTCGTTGACTTGGCTGATTTGTAGTGGGTAGAAAATACTTTTGTTAATTTCTTCCATATAATATCTTCCATTCAATGTAGGAAATGTGTATCTAAACCCGTCAACAGACGGAACCTCCACATCATTATGTTCCTATCACTGAATCAAATTTTAATTTGATTTCCTCCAAATATATAAATGGTAGCGATACCGGAAAAGTGAGAAATTTAAAATTGCCGATAAAATGAAACTTTGGAAGGAAAACGATTTATAACTTAAGTTTTCATTAACAAATGCAACTAGTGATCTCAGATTCATTGCAGTTGTTGATTTCGCTCAGATGTTTTTTAACCTCAAAACAGCACTAGTTGTCAAAACCAATTTTGAAAGGGGTACAGCCAAACCTTTCGATTGTCGCTGGGACGCGAATCTTCTAGTAAAACTGCTTCCCTATTTGTTACCGCCTCTTTCATTGTTCGGTAATCTACCGTTAGATCGCAATGTTGAAGCAGGAGCTGAGGGATTTCTATCTAGCCCACACTTTATTAACACCTTTGTGTCTCTGGATCGGTTTTGTACCCCACATCATTCTTGCTATATACATCAATAGTCTACATTCTATCGCCTCATACAACACCCAGTCTTATATATATATTTCAAATGGCAGCTCTAAAATTGGACCTCATGCATTTGAAACATCACGATCGCTTCATATAATAGGTTCACTAGTATTTATAATCTCTTCTATCAAATATTCATTCTAAACATGACAAAGTATGTTCCACAATGATTGGCCTTCCTCTTTAGAGCCACAACCATTAATCATTTGCACTTTAATAGTTAAGGTGAGACCACAACGAATTTCTGCTCTCACATCAAGGTCAGTGCTGCTGTTACGCATATAATATACTAATTCGAATGCTAAGTAAAGCTATTCATCTAATTAGAATGAATGCATTTGCTAAAATACTTTAAATTCTCTCTCACAAATGTTCTGTCGTTTTTGTCTGCTATTTGTAAAGGTACAGCAAGTACATCTCTTTAGAGGTGGATGATTTCTTGCCTACTCCAAAGTTTCACTCATCAATTTACCAAGCTGCTCTCAGTATGATGGCAAGTTCTTTGCTCCCCATAATGTCACCTCTATAGATTTTTTTTCTATACAATCATCTGCTTGCAAATACTTAAGGGGAATTCTCACGGCATTAATTTTACCGATTGTGGGATCTGGAATCGTTGGGGGAGTTGGGCCCTCTCTTTAGGACAAATGGAAAATGAAGGAAAATAAAGGACCTGACAATAAGCTATATTTTCAAACAATTTGATCCATCATTGTATTATTCAATGTCACATTACACTTTTTAAGACTACAGGGTTGTGCCTTGAAGGAAGATTTTGCTGCTGCCACTAACAATTCTAGATAACTTTTTCCGCTGAGTTTTACATCTCTTAGCATTTACATGCTAAATTGAAAGCAAGAATTTGCCAAATACAATTGTACTTGTCGATCGTTAGCTCAGAGTTGGTTAAGACTTTAGATACAAAGCGTTCAGATGCTGCTATGTCGAATTCCAGGATTACATTATCAAATACGTTCGTTTCATATGGGGATATAACTGCTATCTCTAGCAGGTCTACGGACAAAGAAGAAGCTTCTGTGTTTCTGAACTTAGTTGTTCTGGCTATTGATTCTCTAGATTTTTCGTGTAGCATTCTATGTAAGGTACTTAATAATACATATAATTTACATCCTTTTATCTTCTGAAGATTTGACCTTTGTCTTGAAGGTGAAGAGTCACTGGAGGTTGGCAAATGTTTACTTTTTGGGGGAAGGCATGAAAAATGAAAACAAATAATTACATCACGTTTAAAAGAAATAAAGTATTATGTAATTACATAAAACACGATAAAATAATAATGAACTTTAATTAGGCAGAAATATTGAACTCAAATTTTAATAGAAAAATCGAAGTGAACTAAGAAAACTGAAATCAAAGAACAAAACATTTAATAATAACAATATCTAAGCACTTTTTATCAAAGAGAAAAATAATATAGCAAACTGCTAATAAAATCCTCGTTATTTAATTCTAAAGACTCCGCCGGTTCGACGACGAGGGTCCCACTGATACGATCACGGAACAGCTTGCTCGTGAAATTAACGTGCAAATGGCTGAGCATTCAACAGACACGGTCCCCTTAACGTAGTTCTCGAGATAATCAGCGTGACACAGAAGTGACAAGGCTGACCCTTTGAATACAAGTACAACTCATTTTTGCCAGCTGAGTGGACTGGAGCAACGTGAAATAAAGTGTCTTGCTCAAGGACACAACGCGTCACCGGGAATCGAACTCACAACCTTACGATCATGAGCCGAATGCCCTAACCACTAAGCCACGCGCCCTCACCGTTATTTAATTATAACATGAAACACTAATGTCTGCAATGATTTTGCTTTCCAAAAATCAAGAATCCATGCTTTAGCAAGTGGTCTATAGTTACTTATACGGGTGAAACTGGAAGTATGTATTGATGCATTTAACCTATCTACATGCGAGTGAACATGCATCTTCGTGTGTATAAGCTTAACTTTCTCTCTCTATCTCCCTCTCTCTGTCTGTCTATCTCTTTCTCTCTCTCTCTCTCTCTCCCTCTTTAGATAGATAGGTAGGTATATAGATAGATATATAGACAGACAGACAGACAGATATATATATATATATATATATATATAATATATTATAATATATATATATATATATATATTATATATATAGAGAGAAGAGAGAGAGAGAGAGAGGAGAGAGAGAGAGAGAGAAGATACCCCCAACAAACACGTGAGAAAACAGCGTTACCACTATTTATTAACACGTTGGTTGCACTCCAGAGTGATCAAAGTTTTGGCAACAGAGTGAAAATAAACAAAGTTTTTAAGTGAAGATATTTGTGGATATAAACTTAGCTCAGTATGCCTAAATGAAATGACAAAACAGTATCAACAGATAGGAAATGAATGCACAGAATATTTTCTCTTCTCTCTCATGTATCGAGATGAATTTGTCTCACGGTGTCAGATTGCCTATAAGTTCGTTCGCGACGTAGAGTGATAAGCGCAAATGAGTCTGATTATATTCTTTTGTACTCTAGGCACAAGGCTCAAAACTTTTAGGTTGGGGGCCAGTCGATTAGATCGACCCCCAGTACGCAGCTACTACTTAATTTATAGACCCGGAAAGGATGAAAGGCAAAGTCGACCTCGGCAGAATTTGAACTCCAGCTCGCCACCTTGAGTTTGATTATATTTTGTAGCTGATGGTTAGCACTGATAGACCAAACTAATGGTGATAGGCAAATGGCGAATAGTCTAAGAGTAAGCAGGTATTGCCTAGCGAAGGCGGCGAGCTGGCAGAAACGTTAAACACGCCGGGCGAAATGCGTAGCCGTATTTCGTCTGCCGTTACGTTGAGTTCAAATTCCGCCGAGGTGGACTTTGCCTTTCAACCTTTCGAGGTCGATAAATAAAGTACCAGTTACGCACTGGGGTCGATATAATCGACTTAATCCGTTTGTCTGTCCTTGTTTGTCCCCTCTGTGTTTAGCCCCTTGTGGGTAGTAAAGAAATAAGTATTGCCTATCGTGCGACTACTACGGATCAGCTATAAGTAAAATGTTAGCAGTGCATTCATAGTCAGTAGTTCCAATTACATAAACAAGATTTTCCTTTACTATTGAGGCTGCATTGAGTCCCTAATTCAATATTTTTTCGGTACTTTACTTTTCTTTATACGGTGCCGATTTGCTCTTTATTTTAGATTGGTCGCAGCCTTCTAAAATCTACTTCTGAGCATTCTATATCTTATCGCTATTGAAAACGAATAATTCATCCCCACATCTTTGAACAAAGAGGCTTTTGTCAAACTCTGGCTTGATAAGGTCGCTGATGGAAGGCGAAATGTACGGCAGCAGGATTTAGCTCCATGTCTTACCTCCGGAAGGAATCATAAGTGGTTGCCCAAGAATTTCTACGACTTTCCCAGCCCCAATTTCTGACCTCCTATTGTAATCCTATGGGTTAATATGTGTGCGGTGCAGTTGAGAAACACACCAACAATTCTGCCTGCAACATCAAAGCTGTGCTGGTACTCAAGATGAAGATGTTCGAAAACTTTTCTCGGGAAATATAGAGGAACGTATACGCCAGGCTCCGGAGCTGTCTTGAAACCGGGATAGACCTCTGAGCACGTCTACTATGAGTATACTGTGATCTCTAACGCTTAATCTAGTTAATATATTTTTTATGTTCTGAAATACTTTTATTTTTGAACGGGATAGTGTATTCGCTTTTCTTCTTATGCAAACTGTCAAATTTAACTCGAACATCCTGTACATATATGCATAAACACACGCATGCGCATACATATATGTTTACTATTACGTAACACTACGTACACATAGCTCATAAAGCTTTTACTTTACATTTCAATTTTTAACTCTCTCCAATCCACATAAATTTATATTGTCGTAACAGTATTTATCTCTTTAGTCAATTTTTATGGCATATAATTTTAACAACATAAATTTTTACAACGTATAATTTTGTTAACAGAAAAAAAAAGAAAAATATTAAAAGTACATTCAAGTGAAAGCATACAAACTGCAACATCTCACATTTCCAAATTTCGATGGAAAGTGTATAATCGGCCTGAATAGTCAAACATACAATCAGCAACGTCTGTCCTAACACGCAAATCCCTTACATATTAAAGCCTTATTTCGTTTTTACATATACGTATTTACGAGGGGTTACTGAAAATTTCTTGCCTTTAAGGGTTTCGGGAATGGCCTGGTTGGAGGTCCAACCTTCCGACTTCTTTTATAAAGCATAGATAAATTGAAGGACCACTGCAGTCTGTGAATCTGAGAGAGAAATATGTTGAATAAAATCATAATTAACTGAGCCTCCTGTATTTTCTTTTACCTAAAGTCAGGAGCTTTTCAACACTACCTCGTATATAAAACTGCATAATTTTATATATATAATCACATAATAATTTTGATGTATCATCTATTACTTAATCTACATTCAATAGATAAACTGTATGGTGTGAGATAAACAAGATTACATTGGTATAAATTCGAACCCCTTATAGTACCCATCATTTATAAATTTCGCTGAGATGCGTCTTGATCGAATGAGTTTGAACATTTGACCACGCCATGTAGACCATTATACATTTACCACCGATTCTTAGATTACTTCGAAAGGTCGATCGGCGTAAAAATTTAGTAACCTACTATTCACCCACTCCGGATAACAGCAAGAAAACGCGAGATTTCCTTTTTTTCTTAGCTTCCATTTCTTCTCTTTTTTTTCCCACCACACTTCTACTGATTCCCTAGGCTTTTGCCTTCATATTCTAAACAACGGATCGTCTTAACCACGTTGCGTATCCAGTCTGATGAACGCAAAAGTGAATTTCAAATAGTACGACGTAAGGTATCAACTGCTATAACGATATTACATACATATATTCATGCATACATACAATGATATCGTCGTATACAGACACGTTCGCAGAGAGGACTATTGATTTTCCCTTATACTGAATACTATCCCTTATAATTTTTGATATCAATGCAAGCGTGGCGACAGAAATGGTTATCTTCTTCGAGTAAATGTAAAGAAAGTAATTAAATAGTGAAATATATAGGACGTGGAAAATTATTATACATACACCATGATGACAAAAGAATGGGAGTTATCGAGGAAAGTTCCAGAGGACTTTCGATCTGAACCAAGACCTATATTGAATCTACAGAAAGGCTACGGAAGCTCCTTAGATAGGCTACATTAAGAAACTTAAAGAAATACCGAACATTCTTAAATTCTTCAGAAAAACAACATTTGTTGAAAAGAAATATTACACTCTACCAAATAAAATCACTCAGCCAATATGCACAAATAATAACACTCGTATTAACAATACAGTATTTTTTTCAGAGAAGAGACTGTGAACGAAAAGAAACATGGACAATTGGATTACAACCATTACAAACTGCCACAGGCTACACGGACATGTAGCAATCACGATCTCACAGAAACATCAGCTACTAAAATCGCAGTTTGCATCGAAGTTCAAGCAGACTTCACCACTTACATGCATAAGGCCTACATGAGAGAACGATACATGTGAACTGTAAATGTTACAATTAGATTGTTTTACATTTTATGTACTGAACACAGCTCGGTACTAATGTAATTTGGAGGCAATTTATATAATTATTATTATACTGGTTACACAGACTGCTATTGCCAAAATTTTTAATATCATACCCCATTTAATCCACTTCAGCGTCCTTACATTTTGAAAATTTTTCAGGTCTATTATGTTTGTTAGAAACATGAGACTTATTAGACTTCAGTTTCCTTTTCTGACGTACATGAGATCTTGAGATTAGTTTTGATCTTGTCATTCCTAACAGACATAACACTTCAGATACAGAGTTTAAACCGATTTTATGAGAATCCATATTAATTCTGTTGTGTAGAAGATTCTACACAAAACCCAAGGCCTGTAGCTATCTACTTGGTGTGATCTCTCTATATAAGTATAATTAGAAGAAAGAAAGTGTTTTCATCCCCTCTAATTCTTTGAATTTATGTAATCTGAGTAAGCTTGCTCTACAAAATATATATTTATCTATACGTTAGTGTTTATCATCTGAAAATTTTGAGTCTACCTTCTCTTTTTACATCTATAATCGTATATATATTTTGAACATATTTTATCTGTTTATTTGAATCATTGTCTCCCTCCCTCTACTCTTTCTCTCTCTCTCTCTCTCTCTCTATCTATCTATCTATCTATCTATCTATCTATCTATCTATCTATCTATCTATATATATATATATATATATATATATATATATATATACATATAAATACATACACACACACACACACACACACACACACACATATATATATATATATATATATATATATATACATAGGGCTAGTATAGTTAGAAGTTGCAATAACAGTCTAAGGGATAAACGTATCCGTTATACTACCAGTATAATTACCTATGTTAACCTTGAACAAATATATGCAGGCATATTATGCTCATAGGTTACAGGTAATGAAAAACATAAACATGAGCTTATCAAGAATCAAATTTAAAGTAAACAGAAAATGGAGAAATATTGATCAGCAACAACTGACTCATATAAATTTTTATTTTTTAATTCAATACAAATAGACAGTATCCCATCTAACGGCTGTTTCTGCTTTCAATATTATATTGTATTGCCATTGATACTCTAACAATAATTTTCATCATATTTGGTAATAAATCCGATCTGGAACATGGAGCTTCATCAGAGTGAAGAAAAATACATACTTAAAAGAAAAGGGAAGAATAGAAAAGAAGAGCCTTGAGAGGAAAAGGAAAGGCTTAATATGTTTAAATCATACCATTTTGCTTATGTGTCGCTTTGGGACGTTGAGTAAATGACTAAACTTAAAATAGTAATTGGTGGGTTAATTTTTCTAGTGGGATAATAGGTATGTTTGTCTTTACTAGGACTGATCAGCTGGGGATAGGATGAAAAAATATATTTTTTATATGCTGCAAACGTATTCTACTGTTCAAGTGAGGTATTTATCTTTTTTTTAAATGTTTCTGAGAAAAAAAACATTGGCCATGTGCATCGAAAGTCCGACCTTATGTTTTCTACTTTTGTACATACATTTTGAACAATTCCTGGTTTTTATATCACCTCTTTCGTCTCCCTCGTGGATTTTCATTCTATTTCTTTTTATTTAAAAGTTTTAATCAATATACTTTACCTGCAAAATGTACATTGTTTCATTTTATAGAGACCAACGTTTTGCTTTTATTCTTTGTGCTACTGTGTTATTCAATCAGTCGAAATTTACCTGTTTCTAAATCAGTCGTCAGGCGGTCGCCATTTTTGTGTCCAAGTATCGGTTTTTTGAAATATCTCCAGTTCCTGCTATGTTGTGATGCATGCGTAAAATCAGCCAGGATCGTGTTTCAAGTCTTTTGTTTTATGTCTTCAGTCCATAAACATGTTTGACAGCATTTTGCTCTCTTTCCCCTCAATACTTCCTATCAGGCTGGTCTTGAGCAGTGAGTCACAGCGCTTTTTAATATGATAGCTTTGTAGGCTTAATTGTCGAAAACAGGTGTCATTAGGCTTTCAGAATTTCTACTATTGCATCATTTGCTACCAGTTTATTTCTCAGGGTATCCTACCCAACCTACGAACGTCCCACATCGCATATGCTCTTTTCCTTAAAGTTATGTACAATGTCAAGCTCAATGCCCAGTAGGTGACAGCTGGTATAATAAAGCAGTTTATTAGTCTCAATTTCATATGTAGTGTTATGTCAATTGATGTAAAACATTTTTTTTCATTCTTATTGATGCGAAATCATTATCAGATATATTTAATCTCACTCTGGTTCAGATTATCAGATCCATTTCTCCATTTGTCAGCGCACAATAATTATGGAAATTCTAGATAGTACATTCAAATAAACCAGCTCTATTAACAAGACAGAAAGTCGAGCATATCATGTAGAAATGGAAGTAATATCATTACAAGTCAAGATTATGATAAAACTATTCCCATCCACATTTAAGGAAGATTTTCAGGAAAACTGTTACATTACCCTTTTTTTATTATGTTTGTATAGGCGCAAGAGTGGCTGTGTGGTAAGTTGCTTGCTTACAAACTACATGGTTCCGGGTTCAGTCCCACTGCGTGGCACCTTGGGCAAACGTCTTCTACTATAGCCTCGGGCCGACCGAAGCCTTGTGAGTGTATTTGGTAGACGGAAACTGAAAGAAGCTCATCGTATATATGTATATGTGTGTATATGTGTTTGTCCCCCAACATCGCTTGACAACCGATGCTGGTGTGTTTACGTCCCCGTAAGTTAGCGGTTCGGCAAAAGAGACCGATAGAATAAGTACTAGTCTTACAAAGAACAAGTCCTGAGGTCGATTTGCTCGACAAAAGACGGTGCTCCAGCATGGCCACAGCCAAATGACTGAAACAAGTAAAAGAGTAAAAGAGTAAAAAGTATAGTTGTCAAATATACTCATTTCTCCATTTGGTTGCATTAGGTATATTCTATATTTGGGTACTTATCATTTCTGAAGGAAGTGTTGAATTTCTAGTTTTCTTGCCAAGACACTTTCAATGCACTTCACCTCCGATACTTTATCTTGCAGTTTTCGTTTAAAACGTGCATGTCGTTGACTTCAGTATCTATATGTCATTTTAATTCCGCTATAGAACTTCCTAATAATTATTCTGGTTCTCTTTTATGTTTTCTTATGGAATATACTTGATCAAATGTTGCTTATCCTAAGTTCCTATCATTCTTTGTTAATTTTCTATTTTCTGATTTTGGTATCTTGATTAATGAATAAACTCCTACGTTTCTGACTTTGTCATTGAATATCATTGAAAATCAATTTATACTTCATTTGGCTCTTGGCTTGAAACTAGTTTCAAACTATCCTATATATGCGGAGTAAATTGCTTTGTTTGTTCAGAATATTTATAAAACTGCAAGTTTCCTTTGGCATATATACTAATAGACTCAGAAAGTCGTCTAAAGTAAGCAGTTTTCCTGAAAATTTTCCTTAAATGTTTTATTATAATTTTGTCATGTAATGATAGTGCTTCCATTTCTGGATGGCATGGTTGATTTACCGTTTTGTTAATAAAACTGCTTTATTTGAATATCGCATCTAGAATGTCTGTAATTATTGTTTCGCTGACAAATAGTTTTCGGTAATCAATTCATATAATTTTCAGTCATCTGTTTTTGTTCACCTGCTCTCAATAAATACTCAGTTCATAAACAACTTATATTTGCACCCATATATAGCCTCGAATTTATCTCGGCTTCTCTAGTAAGATATATATCCTTGAAGCGGAGTGACAGATAGAAGTGATGACTTAGCATATTGCACATAAAATGGTTATTTGCAGCAGTTCTGAAATAGGTTGATGTTCGTTTTTGTTTCGTTTCTACCTCGTTTTTTGTAGAAATTCATTCAATGATTTTACTGTTGTGTCGTATATAGTGTAGGAATCTTTCATTTAAAAATGCCTTTTATAGAAGAACCGTCTAGTGGTTCATCCTTTTTTCTGCTTCCAAATTCCCCTTGTTATACTGACGCTATCATTAAGCTTTTATTATTCTACATTTGCTTGTTCTCTCTGGATCTCTTACATTCTGATTTAATGTGTTCCCTCAATATAATTATATTTGCATTGATCTTTCTTTTGTCTGCTGTGATGAGTTTCTTTTTTTATTTTTAATATGGATGCTTTGGTGGAATATCTAAATATGTTTTCAAACAGGTTCTGCTTTTCAACGAAACTTATTCGGCAATTCTTTGTCAGAAATGGCTCCATAGCCAGGCCTCTTTCATTTTCACTTATTGTATCCACTTAATATTAGTACACCATATAGTTTCTGTTAGATCATTCTTCAATGTTGACAACACTGCTCTGTTGCGTGATATAATTTTCCTTGATTTTTATGTAGTAGGTCGAGATATATATTTATTATGGCGTATTATTCACATAGATGATTATGTGGTATTTCATGCAGTCATCAACGTTGTAGATTTTACTTACAATCTCTGTGTAACTATTTTCGATTTGTTGTGATGACTTCTCCCTTTCTTGCTGTTATCATATCTTCAGAGTTCTATTATGTTTCATGTGTTATTGCTATTATTGTTTTATCTTCATAGCGTTTTGACTATTTATATGTTCTGTCTGCTGAGTTGTGCTGATTTCCATTGTTTTTGGAAGATTATTCTGTTAGTTGACTGTAGATTCTTTGGTTCTTATATATACCTATTTCCCGTAATAGTTCCGAAGTATTTCTAAGGCTTATTACGAATCTATGTAATTCGCTAATGCATTTGAATCCACTTCTATTAACTACATTGTGAATGTCATAGTGTGAACGTGTGATGTATATCATGGCCGTGCTGTAGAGTTTAGAGTTAGACGGGATGACCATGGACTTTCTAGGTCTGTCAACTTGATTCGTATTATCTAGATTGAGAATATCCAGTGCTATGTCTGCAAAAGGATATAGAGAAAGAGCAGGAGGGAGAGAGAGAGAGAAGGAGAAAAGAAAAAAGTGGAGAGAGAGGGGGGATAGCAATAAGGAGAGATAGATAGAGAAATGATGTATGTGAATGTATGTGGGTGTGATTATAAATAGGGGCTTTTGGTCGAAATGCATAATTTTCGTTTTTGATGGAATTAAATAGCATGAAGCAGAATATTTATTATTTTGGCCAAGTCACTTTGAATGCACCGGTTCTCGCTCCTTCGCCGAAGTTAAGCAACGAAGAGACTAGTTAATACGTAAATGGGTGACCGCTTGAGAAACCTGTGTGCAGTAAGCACCTCACATACAAAGGCAGCGAACTGACAGAATTGTCAGCACGCCGAACAAAATGCTTAGCCGCATTTCGTCCGTCTTTCCTTTCTGAGTTCAAATTCCGCTGAGCTTGACATTGCCTTTCATAATTTCGGTGTCGAAAAAACAAGCACCACTTAAATAATGGGTCGATGTAATCGACTTGCCCGTATCCCACCGAACTTGCCACGCCTTGTGCCAAAATTTTAAACCATGTTTATTATTATCATCATCATCATCATCATCATTATTATTATTATTATTATTATTATTATTATTATTATTATTATTATTATTATTATTATTCTATGTTTGACTTTTGCTTTATGTCTGTACAAGTTGGCTCCAAGTCTCACCCAGAGACCTCAAGAGACAACAGCTTGGAAGTTCTGTGCCATATATTTGGGGTTTTTTTTTGGGGGGGGGTGTTGTACTAGTGAATGTCCAATACATAAAAATAAAATTTTAAAAAATAAATAAATAAATAAATAAATAAATAATTAAATAAAAAAAGTTTGTTTTAAACATTGGGATTACATAGAGAGTATTTTGCGTAGGATATGAGCAGTTCCCATGAGCACTATCTTTTGAATTTATGCCATTTTGGGGTTTCCTGGTATCTGAGTTAGGTAGCAATCAGCCCCTTTCGCTATCATTCCCAGGGCACCTATGACAACAGGTATTGTTTAGTCTTCAGCTTTCACATTTTGCTGATTTCTATTTCAAGATCTTTATATTTGCTCAGTTTTTGTAGGTCTTGGCAGATACGTTTATATCGATTGGGACAGTCATATCAATGAGGAGGCATGTTCTTTGTTTGAAGTCTTTCAATATGATGTCTGGCCTATTTGCATCTATCGTCCTGTCAGTTTGAATGGTGAAGTTCCAGAGGAGTGAGATGTGGTCATTTTCAAGCACTGGAGGTGGATTGTGTTCCCACCAGTTTTTTTCATGGGGCAAATCCAGGTTTTTGCAAATTACCCAGTGAATATATTGTGCAGCTCTATCATGCCTGTTGAGGTACTCTGTAGGCGCTAGAAGACTGCATTTGGAGACAACATTATTATTATTATTATATTATTATTATATTATTATTATTATTATTATTATTATTATTATTAGCTTCATCATCGTTATTATTATCATATCATCATCATCATCCTCATCATCATCCTCATCATCATCATCATCATCATCATTCTTCTTCTTCTCCTTCCTCTTCTACTTCTTCTTCTTCTTCTTCTTCTTCTTCTTCTTCTTCTTCTTATTATTATTATTATTATTATTATTATTATTATTATTATTATTATTATTATTATTATCATTCAGTAGTCTTATTTCTATCATGTACTTCCACTGCACTAACGAGCACAGTTCCGTGTGCTTGGGTATGTGCTGTAGTTTGTTGTGTTGCTTTTATTTTTAGTGTATTGAAAGTGTTCTGCGTAGGATGTGTAAGATGCCTAGTAGTGCCATTTTCTGTATGTTATATGTATTTGTAAGTCTTGGTGTTTTTTGTTATATATTTGTCTGAATATCTTTTTATCATACCTAATGCGCCTACTATGATAGGAGTTGTTTCTGTTTTTAGATTCCATATTCGAGTTACCTATATTTCCAAGTTTTTGTATTTTGAAAGTTTCTCCGTTTCTTTTAGAGAATCATTGTCATCTGTTGGTATTGGTACATCGATTAGAAAGCATTTCTTCTTCTTCATGATCTCTGACAACTATATCCGGCCTATTGGCCTTAATTTCTCTATCTGTGTGTATTGGTTACTTTCTTATTTTCTGTGACCTTGTCTGGTGTGTGCCTATACCATCTATTTTCTATTATTATTCCATAGAATTGGCATAGCTTCCAGTGTATATAGGTGCCAACTCTGCTGTGTCTGTGAATATGTTCCTTCTTAGCCAGGACTGGGCAGCTAGAGATAATATGATTTATTGTTTCTTGTCCATCTCCACATATTCTGCAGTTACTTGTAATATTTCTTTTCGTTAAATGGTTTTGGTAATTTCTGGTGGGGAGGACTTGTGCTGCCACTAAAAATTCTTCAGTCTCTGTTTCTCAGCCATTGTTGGGATTTTGCTTTGGTTATCTCTTTTCTCAGCAGTTTAACCCAGTATTTGCCATGAAGTGGCTTTTCTTGCCATAGTTTTATCATGATCCGTTACTGTTCAAGTTTTAGTTTGGACTTCAGTTGTTTTACAGCTTTTGTTGTTTCTTTTTCTTCATAGTTGTTAGGTAATATGACTTCATTTTTGTATTTGTCTGCTTCCTTAAAATCTGACAGCAGTTTTTTGTTTTGTACGTGTTTTGTGGCTATTTGTATTAGTTTTCCTTGCTTTTGAAGTAGGTATTCTTGTAGTGGTTATTTCGTGATAGTTTTCTAACTGTATAAGGCCTCTACCACCTTCCATACTTTGTATATATAACCGTTCCATATCAGATTTTGGGTAGTGGATCCTAAATCCTGTTATTATTTTTCTCGCTTTCTTGCCTGTTTTGACTAGTTCATTTAGAGTCTTAGTTCATCAGAGTTCTAGCAGTAACTTATAACTGGAACGGCTAAAGTGTTGACAACTATTATTTTGTTTTCACATTGAGCTCTGTTTTCAGTTTTAATCTAACTGGTCTACAGTATTCTTTTCTTATTTTCTCTTTCATTTCTGTGTGTTGTATTGCATCTAGTTCAATGATTCCTAAAAATGTGTATGTCTGCCTTTGGTCTAATTCTCTTATTTCATTTGCTTTTGTCGAGTGTGATGTTGCTACACTTAACTAGTCTTCCTCTCTTCAAGGTTGGTTTAGCACATTTCTTTAAGCCAAACTTCATGTTTATTTCTTTGATAAATCTATGTACTGTCTGTAATAAAGTTTCCAGTCTATCATTGTTGTTGTTGTTGCTGTTATTGTTATTATTGTTGTTATTATTATTATTATTATTATATTATTATTATTATTATTATTATTATTATTATTATTATTATTGTTGTTGTTGTTGTTATAATTATTATTCAATTTTGTTTCCATTTCTTTTTCTTGCCGAGTATCTTCCTGACTCTTTGGGCAAAAGATTCACCGTATACATTAATATGCCATTAAAATAGACACAGCAGATTGTTCATTCATAAAATTAAATAAAGTTATGCCGGGAAAAACATTGACATGGATGATAATTTAAATCTCACCGAGATCGACAATACCTTTCATCCTTTCTAGGTCGATAAAATAAAGTACAACTTAAATATTAAGTTTGATATAATCAACTAGACCCCTCCCTCTAATTTCAGACTTTTGTCTATATTAAAACCAATCATAATTATTATTGTTGTTGTTGTAGTTGTGGTGATGTTGGTATCAACAGAACAACGTTTCGAATCCCACGTTTGTTCTTGATAATATTTTTTGTTGTTCTAATTGTTTAAATTTTAGTGTCCATAGGGGTAGCTGGTTTTATTTTTTCCCTCGTCCTTTGGGAGCTCAAATTTGTTAGAAATGTCTTCAAATTTTCCTTTGAGAAACTTATTTATTACAAACATGACATTATCCACAAATGGAACTGATGGAAAACATATGTGGTGACTGGAAAAGACAGATGCTGCATGAGGAAACGGAGCAATAATTTCAAGCCTTAAAAGGTCAAAGCTCAATAAATCGCACTAGTACTATAGCAGTAATCAACAGAACCACCAGCAACAAAAACAACAACATTAAAACAATAACACCAGTAGTGGTAGCAAAGACGGCATTCTGCACATGGAAAAGGATATGTATCTGCATTGATGAAAGCTCATTAAATTACAGGTGTGCTACGAAAGCAACCAACAATTGCAATAAAAACAATAACAACTACAAGAACGAAAGTAACGTTTCCGAAAGTCAATAAACAACAGCAGCGGCAATGATAGAAAATGCAACATCGACGGGATCTGTAACACCGGCGGTATCGACAGATATAGAAGTAGAGACACAAGCAGTAGTAACAGGAACTACTGTGAACAAAACCACTGAGAACCGAACAGCGACGGATAAAGAAGGAACTAAACAACCTTGGTGATAAAGGGGAATTTCAGAAGATATAAACACCTTAAACAGTGTAGTGTCAATACTTGTCAGGAAAAGAAATTGAGAACTTAAGAATGAGTGCAAATTCGAAAGCGTTAGGAAAAAGTATGGTGTAGACACAAAAGGCCTTAATTTTGTAACTGACGAACTGAGACATCGCATACTTGCGAAAAAAGCAAAGCTAACTAGGTCTGAACAACGGACTAAGCAATACCGTGGAAAAATGAACTGATATCTTATAGGGAAAGCTTGGGCAACCTTGGTATCAGAAAAAGCATTTTACATGGTGATTGTTTATCTCCGTTGCTTTTTGTTCTCTGCAGGTTACCCCTGACCTTGGTACTTAGGAAAATAAAACTGGGGTACCAACTAAAGGAAAAAACTCAAATAATCAACCACCTCCTCTTCATGGATGATTTGAAACCGTATTACAAAGATGAGATACAAGTGAGTTCCTTGGTGAGCACGGTCCACTGTTTCAGTGCTAATATTAGAATGGAATTTGAACTTAAGAAATGTGGAATAATCTACCTAAAAAGAAGCAAGGTACAGTTCAACGAGATAATGGAGAAGGAAACTAAGCTTGGTGTTGCGCTCAAAACTGACCAGAGGAAATAAAATCCAAGCATTAATACGTAGGCGATACCTTCACTTTAGTATGGAAGGGGAATTATAAAGTGGCAAAAATGGGAAAAATTGATACCAAGACCATAAAAATGTTAACAGTACCCTAAGAGGGACACCGATAAGTTGTACTTGTTCAGAAGAAAGAGTGGGAAAGGTTTGATCAGTTGTCAGGATTGTATCGAAGCAGAGGGAAAGTTTAGGGTGGTATGTAAAAAATGCCGTGGAGTCATTGCTGAAACATACGAAGAAGACCAACGTCATCAAAATAAATGAAAAAATGTGTAAAGAAAGAAAAATTAAAGAAGAAATGAACACACACAAAAAAGAAAGAAAAAGCATGGAAAGAAAAGCGTGGTCAGTTTACAAGAGATGTGAAGGCCAAGACAAATACAAAGGACCGGTGGCTATGGTATGAGAAGTGACCTGAAGATAGAGACAGAAGCACTCATATGCCTAGCTCAAGAACAGGAGTTAAGGACCAGCTGTGCTAAGTGCAGAATAAACAGCACTTCTTCTAGCGACAAATGTAGAATGTGTTGTGAGAGAGGTGAAATGGTATGATACATCGTTAATGAGTGTCCAAAATTGGCACAACACAAATACAGAAGGCGACTTGTAAACGAGACAACAATGACCCATTGGGAGCTCTGTGGAAATCTATTGCTTACAAAGGGCAAAGACGTGGTATTAGAAAACCCCAGAAAGAGTCATCAAGAATGAGGATTGCAAAATCTCGTGGGATGCAGTGGTTCAGTGAGATCTCCCGACCAGACATTGGAAACCGAACATTGTTGCGGTGAATAAAAAAGAAAGAACTTGCATGATTATCGACATAGCACACCTTGGTGATAACAGGATCAATGTGAAAGAAGGTAAAATAAATAAATATGACGATTTAAAGTGGAAAATACGAAGTGGTCAATGAGGAGAGTAGACATGATACTAATAGTAATAGGTGCACATGGAAGTATCAGCACTCAACTATGAACTTGACTGAAAAAGATTGATACAAGTACTCACTGGTGTAGAACACCTACAAAAATCAGCGTTACTTGGAATTGCAAGAATTCTTCGCAGGGTTCTTGAAGTATGACCAGTAAACAAGTGCCACCTTAGTCTGCTGGCTGTGGACAGCTGACAATTTCCATCATACCCAGCAAAATAAGTTGTGACTTTTTCATATCTTAATAATGATAATTATAAAAATAAATTACGAAAACTGTAAACCTCAGCAAAATCTATAAAATGAAAAGAAAAAATTCAATGATGTAAATAACAGTATATACATGCACGCACGCACGCGCACACACACACACACACACACACACACACACACACACACACACACACACATATATATGTATATATGCTGGGCGAAATTCGTAGCAGTATTTCGTCTGTCGTTACGTTTCGAGTTCAAATTCCGCCGAGGTCGACTTTGCCTTTCATCCTTTCGGGGTCGATAAATTAAGTACCAATTACGCACTGGGGTCGATGTAATCGAGTTAATCCCTTTGTCTGTCCTTGTTTGTCCCCTCTATGTTTAGCCCCTTGTGGGTAGTAAAGAAATATATATATATATGTATATGTATATATATATATATATATATATGTGTGTGTGTGTGTGTGTGTGTGTGTGTGTGTGTGTGTGTGTTGTGTGTGTGTGTGTGTGTGTGTGTGTGCGCGCGTGTGTGTGTGTGTAAAAACAATTAACAGAATGAGATAAAAAATCCAAGGCTGTGAATAGTTTTCAGAACATTTATAAAGAGAAAGTCTTACAGATGTTTCCGGGACAATTTATATATCCCTTCATCAGAGATGATGCAAGAAAATGTTTAACTAATAGTTATTATAGAGACGATATGAAATACAGAGTGAAGTGGAGGAATGAAAATAGATGTCAGATACGTCTGTATTTGCAGTTCCATTATTTAAGCAGAATGGTGTATATATGTTTCCTGCACCATGTGAGTTCCAATGGTATTTATAATTAGTCATTCGCGCATAGAGTATGGTATTATTATTATCATTATTATTATTATTATTATTATCATTATTATTATTATTATTATTATTATTATTATTATTATTATTATTATTATTATTATTATTATTATTATTATTATTGCCTTTGCACTACGTCTAACGCTGGAGATGTACTACGGTGACAGCTGTTCTCTACCAGTGAACTAAGGTAACACCCCTTAATTTTCGAGCACCCTCCGTTGTATTCGATCGGTTCCAAGCAGTGCTGTCTTCTGCATGTGCTTCACCCTTATTGCAGCCCCAATTTGTTCCATGTACTTCTCAAAATTTTTATTCACTCTTACCAGAGGTCTGACAATTATTGGTACTACGACTACCATTTTCGTGACGCGGCAGAAGGCTTAAATACAAAGACGATTCAGCCAGCCAAGCAGCCAAATTACCCCAACAATGTCGCATTTTATAACTTGAAGAAGAGAATCTTTACTATAACTAATGCGGCGTATTTGGCGTTCTCGTTTATTTGCATGGAAATTTAGAGATTTTACATACACACACGAAGCAGGAAAGAACAAATATACAAGGCCTTTTTCTTCAAGTTTAAAATTTGATATTGTTGTAATTTCGTTATATCTACATTCCACAACACATAAATGCATAAAAACAGAACAACCACACATACACACAAAGCGGAACAAGTACGTACACGCACATACACACACACACGCACACACACACACACACACACACAACACACACACACACACACACACACCACACACAGGAACAAGCACGCCCGCACGTACAACCCACGATGAAAGGTGAAGTCGACGTCAGTGGAATTTGAACTCAGAACGTAGTGACAGCCAAAACACCGTAAGCATTTCGGCGAGCGTCCTAACATAATGAGGTGTAAAGGTGGACGTGGGGTTATTAGCATACGGGAGTGCATCAACAGTGAAAGGAGAAATATGGCAGAATATTTGGTAAACAGCAAGCAAGACTTGCTATTGTATGCTGTTAATACAGAAGGATTTAGCAAAAATTAACTTGGAAGTGCTAATGAATTCCGATCATGAATAACCAACGACAGAGACGAAACACTACTTCGCATGGAATTACATGCCATGGATAGATTATGGTAAGCCATACAATATGATCCCACATCTTGGATTATGGAATGTATGAACTTATTTGTTATATCATTTAATGTTTCGCGATTGCTTGGAAAAAGTATGGCGAAGTAGACGACGGAACTGACAACATATGGAAGAAGTTTAGGGAAAATAGAAATCAGGAAAAGCATCTTCCAAGGGGACTGCCTCTCCCCACTGTTCTTTGTGCTGTGCTTGATAACACTAACACTGACTCTGAGGAAAACAATTGATGGGTATGTATTCAAATGCCGCCAAGAAAAAGTCAACCACTTGTTATTCATAGGTGAAATTATAGTGAAAATAATATCCCAAGTCAGTTCCCTCGTTGATACGGTGTATACTTTCAGTGCTGATATTAGAATGGTGTTCGAACTGAAAAATGAGTTGTGTGTTAATCTTGAAGAGAGGCAAAATCAAATGTATGGACGGGCTAGCGATACTGTCGGGGTTAGTTATGAAGCAAATAGTAGAGCCGGGGATATTGGAAATGGATAAATTGATGGAGGAGGAAATGTCAGAAAAATTTAAGGTGGAGTACTTGCCTAGACTGAGACCGATCCGTAAATCGAAACTAAACGGACGGAAGAAGGTTGAAGCTATAAATACCTAAGTCGTTTCACTCCTTAGATGTGGTGCAGGGATAATCGCATGAATAGTAGACGAACTAAAGGGCTTAGACAGAAAGACAAGGAAGTTGCTGACTAGATTTGGTATACTCAACCTAAAAAGCGACACAGACAAACTGTATGTACTAATAAAAAGATCGGGGAGAGGACTAATTGGATCCGAACACAACATTAGAGCAGAAGAAAACAACATACCATGGTATGTAAAAATGCCACAGAACAGCTATTATTGGAAGTGAGAACGTCAGGCTTATGTAGGATGGAAGATTGCAAAGATAAAGCACTGTACACGCACTTGAGAATGAATGAAACTGAAAATAGATGGATGAAAAAAAGAATGCATAGACAATTTTAAAGATGGCTATGGATGACTAAAAGTGATTTAAGACCGGAAATATGTGTTGCTCAAGAACAAACATTAAGAACCCATTACATCAAATAGACAACAAATTGGAAAGTTATAAGTGCATAATCTGTGAAACTGTATGGCATATTACCAGTCAATGTTCGCCACTAGCCCAGAAAGATTATAAGAGACGTCATGACAACTTAGCAAAAATTGTCCATGGGACACTTTGCAACAAGTATGGACTTGACAGAGCAAAAAGGTGGTACGAACATAAACGCGAAGGAATCATCGAAAATGATAATGCAAAGATCTTACTGGATTTTATGATTCAGTTTGACCATGCGATACAGATTGGAAACCAAACATAGTGTTAAATGAGAAAGAAAGGAAACGATACTGGGTCGTAGATATAGCGTGCCCAGCTAACAACAAGGTATGTGATAAGGAATAAAGAAAAGTCGATAGATATGACGGATTAGCTTGGTAGGTTAAGCAGCTGGTGCCGATGAAAAAGGTGGCACTAGTACCAATAATTGTCGGAGCCCTGGGAACAGGGATAAATATCTTCAGAAGTACATGGAACAAATAGGGGCTGCAATAAGGGTTGAGCACTTGCAGAAAACAGCACTGCTTGTAACCGCTGAAATACTCCGGATGGTGCTCGAAAGGCAAGTAAATATACACAGTATACACTGAAAAAGAAGAAACATATACATAACATACAAAGGTTTAAAAAAAACGATTGCAGGGAGAAAGATTGAGATGTAGCACTCGTGATACAAGAGGACCGCTAGAGGAAATCAAAGAACCCCACTAACCGAGATTTCCCTGAATACCAAGAGTTTCTTTTCTCCGACTTGCAGTTCTACATTGAGTGAGGTACCATCCACTCTTGCCATTTTCGCAACTTTCCCCCAACTTTCAGTAAACTCACATGAGGACAACACATACGCCATAGAAACCGGGGAAACCAGGCCCATGAGCCTAGAAAAGGGTGCATGGATTATTTATTTTATCAAAACTGAAACAGTTTCACGTATTGTCAGTAAGTGTAGCAAATTGGCTCAAAAATCGATTACATCGACTCCAGTGCTGAACTGGTGCATATAATATCGATCCTGAGAGGAGGAAGGGTAACATTAACTGCAGTCAAGGTGAGAACTCAAAAGGAAATGAACAGTAGCTATATGGGACAGGGGCGTTCAGTCTGATACTGTAAAGATTCTGAATATTGACTGGTATAATTTCTATATCTTATAATGACCCAAGGTCATAATATTTTGGAGGTTTGTAGTCTATTAAATTAATCCCCAGTATTTTATTGGTACTTTATGTATCGACCCGAGAAGGATAAATAGCAACGTTCACCTTCACAAGATTTGATCTCTGAATAAATAAAGCATTTTGTTCGCCGCTTTATTGATTTGGCCAATCCACCGTTGATAAAAATAATAAAAATGATTGTGTTACCAATGACAATAAACCCAGTAACAATAACAGCAAAACAAAAATAAAAATATTAATCATTATCATCTTCATCCTCGTCGCTGTCCTTATCATCATCATCATCATCATCATCATCGTCGTCGTCGTTGTCGACCTTGTCGCCCTCCACATCATCAGCATCCCTAACGTCATCGCCATTATTATTATTATTATTATTATTATTATTATTATTATTATTATTATTATTATTATTATTATTATTATTATTATTATTATTATTATTATTATTATTATTATCATTGCTGTTCACACATTTTATTGAAGACAGTTAACAGTCAAGCACAGTTATATTATCATAGCAATCTTTCGGTTTTAGGCATACAATGATGATAAATGCAAAACGCTACTACAATCACCCATCTGGGAATAAATATTAATATGATACAACCCATACATACTTATAAGCATATATTACTAAACGCAATATATAAATATACATAGATTGTGCACATGGATATACGTATTTAATATGTTATTTCATGTTTCATTCAGACAATGTATAGACCAGTAGAAAACCCATTTATATCGCATATTAATGCCAACGCGATATTCAATTTTATTTGCAGCAGATGTGCTGACTACCAAACTGCGTGTATACTTACATATATACTTACATACATACGCACACACACGCATACAGATATATGTATGTATGTATACATGTATACATACACACACACACACTCATATATGTGTATATTATATTTATGCAGTCGCATATATATATTCATGCTTATAAGCACATGCACACATCAATTTGTATGGAATACCATGTTAGTTATAAATTCATGTTATTTTTCTTGTCCTTATATTTTCAATATTTCAGTGATTGCTGTAGATTTCCCTCAAAGGAGCCAACATGATAAATTCTCATTGTAGGAATGGTTTACCATCTACGATATTAGGTATAACCACATGCACACTTTTATATATACAAACTTACATTCATGCATGTGTATATATATGCACATCCACGTCTATGCACATATCTGTACATGTTTCCATAAATACCTATATACATGCACACATACGCATAGGGATAGATACATAGATAATATGATAGATAGATAGATAGATAGATGATAGATAGATAGATAGATAGATAGATAGATAGATAGATAAATAGATAGATAGATAGATAGATAGATAGATAGATAGATAGATAGATAAATAGATAGATAGATAGATAAATAGATAGATAGATAGATAGATAGATAGATAGATAGATAGATAGATAGATAGATAGAAAGATAGATAGATAGATAGCGGGGGAGAGAGAGCAGAGAGATAGAGAGAAAGATAAAGAGAGGGGAATAAATTTTCTCAAGTCACAAATGAAAAGACGTTTCACTGCCGATACCAGTATATGTAATGGAGAGAGTGCACAACATTAAAAATGGTGTTATTACAAATGTATTAAGTTCCAAAACCATGGGAAAGACTTATACATGCAGAAAATAGATTGAGAAACGAATATTAAAGCCAATTATACGTATATTATATATCGGAGCGAATGCATTAAGTTCCTGATGTATATGTGAATGTTTGGGCATATGTGTATGCGTTTGCGAGTACTTGTGTATAAGCGGAACGTTGGGTTTCTGCGTATGCATGAATATATGAATATATATGTTTGTTTGTGTGTGTATATGCAATATATATATAGATATATATATATATATATATATATATATATATATATATATATATATATAAAGAAGAAGGGCACTCACCACGTTTCTTGGAGATGAAATGGTATTTGTTTAGAACTTCACTCTGCCATCCATCAATTAATATATTTATATATGTGTCCATATGTGTATGGCTATGCGTGTGTATCTGTATTCGTTTGTGCGTGTGTATTTTTGTGAGTATGTGTTTGTGCGAGTTGTGAGTGAGTGAGTGTATGTATATATACATAAAACTTTGTAAAGTTGCTTTTAGTGCCCGAAATCATTTTCAAATACTGACATGCATATATGATAGCTTAAATAGCAAATGCCAGAAGATGGAGATCAACCGAAGACGGACCACCTTCTCAGACCCAGTGGAATAGAGAATATTTACACCACTCCACCTTACAGTATTGAGTACATCCATGATTGAAGACATGTACATTATTGTAAGGTCACCGTATGTAAAAATACACATATACATACATGCATGCTATATTATATATATATATATATATATATATATTATATATATATATATATATGTCTGTGAGTGTATATATATATTATATATATATATATATTGTATATAATTAATTAATAAGGGTGAGAGAATTAGATATTAATTTAATAGTATATCTATTCAACACCAAGTGGCCTAGTGCTCCGAGAAACCTGGATTATTATAATATTTTATAATATATTATAATATTTTTACAAAATAAATATAAGAGAGTGGTCACTATATGGCTCACTCTAGCACCAGTTAATCCAAAAGGTTTCAACCACAAAGATACATGTTTCCCATGAAAGTCAGTACGATTGTTAGCTCACACGGACAGGGCAAATAAAGAATAACAAAAATACAGATTATTTTGGGACAATTGTTTCGCTATTAATGAATTAAATGTAATTTTACTTACAAAAAAATCCACTTGTAGCTCGTCAGCCAAAACTATCTGGATGAAATCCACTCAATCACACGCCAGATTTTACCATAACGATAAATACGCGTGTGGTTCAATTGATTACATCCGACGTTATAATTCAAATGCCCCAACTAACAGCGCGCCAAACTTTCACGGAAAACAAATACTGCATTAAGAAATAAATGCAGCATAATTATAATTAATTAATAAGGGTGAGAGAATTAGATATTAATTTAATAGTATATCTATTCAACACCAAGTGGCCTAGTGCTCCGAGAAACCTGGATTATTATAATATTTTATAATATATTATAATATTTTTACAAAATAAATATAAGAGAGTGGTCACTATATGGCTCACTCTAGCACCAGTTAATCCAAAAGGTTTCAACCACAAAGATACATGTTTCCCATGAAAGTCAGTACGATTGTTAGCTCACACGGACAGGGCAAATAAAGAATAACAAAAATACAGATTATTTTGGGACAATTGTTTCGCTATTAATGAATTAAATGTAATTTTACTTACAAAAAAATCCACTTGTAGCTCGTCAGCCAAAACTATCTGGATGAAATCCACTCAATCACACGCCAGATTTTACCATAACGATAAATACGCGTGTGGTTCAATTGATTACATCCGACGTTATAATTCGTGAGCCATATAGTGACCACTCTCTTATATTTATTTTGTAAAAATATTATAATATATTATAAAATATTATAATAATCCAGGTTTCTCGGAGCACTAGGCCACTTGGTGTTGAATAGATATACTATTAAATTAATATCTAATTCTCTCACCCTTATTAATTAATTATAATTATGCTGCATTTATTTCTTAATGCAGTATTTGTTTTCCGTGAAAGTTTGGCGCGCTGTTAGTTGGGGCATTTGAATTATAACGTCGGATGTAATCAATTGAACCACACGCGTATTTATCGTTATGGTAAAATCTGGCGTGTGATTGAGTGGATTTCATCCAGATAGTTTTGGCTGACGAGCTACAAGTGGATTTTTTTGTAAGTAAAATTACATTTAATTCATTAATAGCGAAACAATTGTCCCAAAATAATCTGTATTTTGTTATTCTTTATTTGCCCTGTCCGTGTGAGCTAACAATCGTACTGACTTTCATGGGAAACATGTATCTTTGTGGTTGAAACCTTTTGGATTAACTGGTGCTAGAGTGAGCCATATAGTGACCACTCTCTTATATTTATTTTGTAAAAATATTATAATATATTATAAAATATTATAATAATCCAGGTTTCTCGGAGCACTAGGCCACTTGGTGTTGAATAGATATACTATTAAATTAATATCTAATTCTCTCACCCTTATTAATTAATTATAATTATGCTGCATTTATTTCTTAATGCAGTATTTGTTTTCCGTGAAAGTTTGGCGCGCTGTTAGTTGGGGCATTTGAATTATAACGTCGGATGTAATCAATTGAACCACACGCGTATTTATCGTTATGGTAAAATCTGGCGTGTGATTGAGTGGATTTCATCCAGATAGTTTTGGCTGACGAGCTACAAGTGGATTTTTTTGTAAGTAAAATTACATTTAATTCATTAATAGCGAAACAATTGTCCCAAAATAATCTGTATTTTTGTTATTCTTTATTTGCCCTGTCCGTGTGAGCTAACAATCGTACTGACTTTCATGGGAAACATGTATCTTTGTGGTTGAAACCTTTTGGATTAACTGGTGCTAGAGTGAGCCATATAGTGACCACTCTCTTATATTTATTTTATATATTGTATATATATATATACATATTTAAAGGAACCAAGTCGTGACCATGTAATATCGTCTTTTTAACGCATGCCACCCGAAACACGTAAAAATAAACATCCCGTTTAACTTAGCAAAAAGTATCTGCACAATAGTGTCTGATAGAACAACTCGGGACCTTCGTCTTCAAGACCTCAAAACAACACTTATTGAAAGACAATATCCACCCTCTCTTATCGACGAGGGAATTAAACGTGCCAAACATTTATACACAAAAACACTAAGAACAAAAAAACATAGCACCACACCTCAAACCAAAACATTACTTTTTATATCAACACACAACCCCAGAAACAGTGAGACATTCAACACTATTGTGCAAACTCTCCCTTTACTAACTAGAGATCCAAAAATGAACGACATCCTGAAAACACACAAACTCATCAAATGCAAAAAACAAGACAAATCGCTGAAGAGACTACTAACAAATGCGAAGCTTTACAAAACCAACCACGACACCAACGGTTGAAAATGTGGACGCCCGAACTGTGGAACCTGTCCCAACCTGCTTGAAGGCTCGGATTTCCTTTTCAAACAAGGGCAGAGGTTCACAATTGAAACTAGTTTCACCTGTGCCTCTGAGAGCTTAATTTATGTAATAACCTGCTCGGGCTGCGGTCATTAGTACATTGGACAAACGAGTTTAACTTTGAGAAAGAGAATCACTCTGCATAAGGAGCAAATCCGTTTCCCGCAATACAGACAAATTCTTCTCAGTGAACACATAGAAAAATGTGCAGGTAACATCAAACCAAATTTCACAGTCTTCCCTTTCTACCAGTGCAAAGACACAATCTCTCAACTAGAACGCTTAAATAAAGAAACCTTTTTCATTGAAAAATGCAAAACACGTATTAATATGCACGCATAACCAACTCTTATATTTTTACATATTACATCACTGTACATAAATCCCCTACTAAACAAGGTCTTTTTTTAAAACTTGTCTCTTTTCTGTACACATATTTATTTCCCACCCATTTACCGAAACCTGAACAGTTATCTCCATTACACACTACAATAACAATAATAACAACCAATTACCACCCTTTATTTGTCTACTTGTAAAGTCATTCACTCGTGAATTTCATCACACACAACATGGACCAAATTTCTTCTTAAGAAAAAATATATATTCATATAAATTAAACATTATATCATGAATAGCGATAGCGAAACCGGTCGATATATTAAAAATTATATTAAAACATGTAAGTGTGCGTGTATATATATATATATATATATATAATATATATATATATAATTTGGCTGGTTTATGGCTGAGACCCAAATTGGAAGTAACCTTTCAACTTTCCGTGAGACGAGACGTCAAAATATAGCTGCGTTGAATGCCGTAGGTGGACGTAGCAAACAATTGTCATGAAAACCAAACCAAAATGCACGTTCACCTCGTGAAGGTTATGGGTATAAAAATCAACTTAAACCGTGTTCCCCGAATTCGTAATTCCTCCGCTGTTTTGATGTACTATATTGTAAGTTGCTGGTTATTGTTAATTTAGTTGTTGAATTTGCTGATGTCTCATTTGCTGTGTGTTTTTTAAAACACCTTGTTTTATTGTGCTTCGGAAATTTTTTAACGTTATTCCCCCCTTTGAGGAAGAGAATTATTTATTCTCTTGTGCAAAGGAATCTCCCTCACAAAAAAAAAATTATGAGTTGTAACTCAGCTACGGAAACCAATGTTTCAAAAGAAAAAATAACGCCTTCAGATAAAGTTTTGAACATGCAGTCAGGCGAAGAATCTTTAAAAGGAAAAAAACGTTGAAACAATTAAGCCTAATTTCGCCGCAGCAGCCTGTTTAAAAGGGAAAACCTTAAACGTAACAAATGTAAATTTGAACCAATTCAAAAATATGTTCGAGAGGGAGAGCTATGGTCTGAAAACCACCCTCCCCTCTGAGGTAATTGAAAACACGGCAAAAAAATGATTGTCTTTAAAACTTTGAACGTTCAAACTAAAAAGTTGGACAAAGCTTTGAGAGACGAGGTTGAGAAATGCTTGCAACCAATATGGTCGGATATTGCATTTATCGCCAGAGGTCGCAAATTTGCAACCATTATCAGCCACCTGAAAAGTGAAGAAAGGGCGAAGGTGCTTTCAGTCAAGTCCCTTAAAACAACTGAAATAGTGCTCCTACCTACATATTTAGGTAAGCGTACCTCAAAAATTATAGTGGAGGAAAATCCACCAGAAATAGATGTAACATGGTTCTGAGCTGCTCTAATCATGGGTCTCGAGGATAAAATAACAATTCTCGAGGCTACTAAAATGGAAGGGACAAAGGACTGAGATCACACTTTCTGTGCCCTATCAGTATTTGCGAAGGGAAGCCATCCTTCCCATCGTCGACTCGACGTGATACGCATAGACCCGGGTTTCTGTGTATTTAGCCGTCGTCAGCGCACGACCATCACCGGTCTTCGATGGGAAGGGGTCCCAATGCAAACACATATATCCTTTCTCCAGTGACGAAAAGACAATGATCTCGAAAAAGTGTAAATCCACATTTAAGTGGCAAATATACTTCACACTGTCGTGCAGCTACTGTGCAGCGGCTGTTTATACTTCGTTCAGAGATTTATTATTGCTTGTTTACACTTTTTCAAGATCAGTGACGCAAAGTTTCTGGAAAAAGGATATTTGTATTTGCATTGGAACCCCTTTCATCAAAGTCTGGTGATTGATGTGCGCTGACAACGGGTAAATACCCAGAAACACAGGTCCGTGCGTATTACGTCAGGTCGACGATGGGAAAGATGGCTTCCCTTTGCAAATACTGATAGGGCACATAAAGTGTGTCAATAGCCAGCTGGAGGAGATGTTCTTCTGGGGCAACAAGCTACAGTAGCATCCACCCTTAGTGGTTAGCTACATTTAGATGGAAAATACACTTCACATTGTAGTGCAGCTACTGTTTATACATCGTTCAGAGATTTATTATTGCTTATATATAGATATAGATATATATATATTTACGGAGGCACAAACGCTCAGACACATGCATATTTAAGAGTGACAGGTTGATAGATAATAGATATACAGAGATGCAACAACTGAAAATCTTTTGCTTCACGTGATGCGTTTTCCCTATGAACCATCACATATGTACGTGTGTGTATTTCGCGTTAGCTTTCAATAAGATATTTAACTATATGTGTGTTTGCGCGTGTGTGTGTGTGCGTGTGTGTACGCCTGTGCATTTGTGCTGTGTGAGTATATAAATATATTTTTTCAATAATATATTTCCATGTGTATATGACATGTAATCCCATACACACACACATATTTAGCAATATATAAATATGTACATATAAATATGAAGTTCACAAATAAACCCTTTTACATCAACTTTATAACGCTTGATGAAAATTAATGTTAAACTGAGACCTAAATGACAAGTGAAGTATATTTAATATTTCGGAAGAACTGACATTTGAAAAGTTGTGAACTTCAAATATGATTTATTTGAAAATACTGATGAAATCAGATGCAAAGCCCATCATTGACATCTTGAAACACTTTCTTGAAGATGTTGAGAACTTACTTGACATGTTAAATATATTCCGATTTCTTTAATATCTAGATATATTTGTTGATTTCACTCGGTTTTATTAGTTTTGCTTAGTTTTACTTTTAGGAATTTTCATTTTGTTTTTCCTTCTATAATATTTGTTGACTCTATTTGGTTATACATTACCTTTCTGTTATAGTTTTTAATTTTGTCTTTCATATCCTATATAAGAATCGATCTTTAAAAAAAATTTCCTTTACTTTGAACAGATACGTGTTGATTATATTGCCCAAAGAGAGTAAATATACTGTCACACTTTGAGAAACTCTATATACCGACGGATACATGTATAGCATTCTTGCGCACACACACGTGTGAAATTTGACTGATGTCTGCTGTTGCTGCCATCTACAGTTGCTTTCATAGTAAGAGGCGGAGAAAAAGAGAGTTTGCTAAGAAATGGAAGAAATGGAGAAATACCCTGAAGGTGAGAGAACCGCTGAGATGCATACATACATACATACATACATACACGCATACACAAACATACACACACATACACACACACACATACACACACACACACACACACACACACACATATATATATATATATAATATATATATATATATATATATATATATTATATATATATATATATATATATATTACGGATATTTACTTGTATAGCAAGTGACCTGATCTGAGATCGTGTGCTGAAACAATTGTAGCGTGTTTATACATGTTTTTATTGAGTTTGATGTAAAGTTGTTTTTACATATAACTAAGCATAAATACAAACATTAACACGTACACACACACGTATACATTCAAATGCACACTAATATCTATATACCTTTGCATCTATTCATATATGTGAATCGTTGGCGATTTTCTTTCTCCATATATAACATATATAACATATATAACATATATATATATATATGTTTATATATATATAAGTAATATATACATGTTATGTGTGCGTGTGAACGTCTATACCTATGTATATAAATTGTAAATAGTATGTTCAGAAATTGTTTTCTCTTCCTGTTAAACAGCTTATAAATGCACAATTGAAATACTAAAATCACCAATATCTACAGCTGCAACTATTTGTATCAAAACTTTCAAATATTCTTAATGAGAAACTGAAGAAAATAACTATTTCCATATCCCCAAATTTTTACCTGAACCAGCTTTACGATGCATACCCTCAAACATTTCAAGGTAACATATCTTGGCATCAAAATATCACCCATTCATCTTCACAAATGTTCATATGAAACTGGACCACTTTACACACTTCCTAAATTTCTTCAAAGCATTAAACAAAAATATTTATTCTGTAACGATGAGTTTTGACCGTATAGGAATTTCTCACAGCCGTATCGGCGATAAGCTTATTCCAGTCATAATTTACTCTGTTTTAAATGAAGGTCTTATTTACTCTCAAGCTCAACCTGAACTTTTCTATCATGTTTCTTTGGTCAGAGTTGACAGTATAATGCGTAGTTCATAACACCATCTGAATAATTTCGTGTCATAGGCATGGTTTTCTAATTATATTGCATTGGTATGATCTTTTTGCTATACTCCCGACTAATTACGTGCCAGTGGTCATATCCCTTAGTTTACACTCGGCTAATCATTTTACTTTCGTCTGACATCCTAGTTATACGCCCGACTAATTAGTTTTTATTGATCAGATCTTCTAGTTATACACCCGACTATTCTCCAACTCTACGCCCGTGCTACTGCTCTCATTTGAATCCTTGTAACTTTCATTTTGTCGATTTATCTGCTTTCAGTGGACAGGATCAATTGCATGACTTTTTATGGCGATTTGTATTCAGTGAATGGTAATTAACAATAGTATCGTCTAAATGAAACCATAGGAACACAACGCTTCCAATTCTCTCCCTCTTCACTTCTACAGATACAATGAGAAAAAAAAAACGCACTACGTTAAATGAACGAGAAACTCACCGACACTGGCTTATATGTCATTGACTACTGGTGCTCTAAATAACTTTTTTTTTATTAATGTTATTTAGACTGATATCACTCTGTCGCATAACCACAATAATAAGCAATTCCACTGATATTTATTTTGTTTTATCTGGCTTTTTAATTTCTTCCATATGCTAAGGACGGTATGGAATGATCTCAAAGAATTTTAGTTACTATATCTGTTGTGTCGAGGCCCCCAGATGATGAAGTAGACTAGCCCAATACGTAGATATAGGAGAAGGCTAGACGTCGGAAATATTTGAGACTAGGAGTAGAGTAGTAGAGATCATCCGAACGTGCGACATAACAATGTGTAACATATAAATTGACAAAGAGGCATCGTCATTTGGTTTGTGCACTACTTATTTCGAAGCTGCATGAATAAATCTTTTTCTAGAGTTAAAGTGTTTTACGCCCATATACAATATAACACCGCTGAGTCGATATGACATGACGATCATGTGCAGTCATATTCACATACATGCATGTATATGAGTACGGGAGTATACGACTTTATTCCTAAGTTTACAGTCTTACAAAATATTTTCTATAAAACGTTTTGTAACTAGTAAATTAACTTCAGAAAAAAAAAACGTTAAGCTGACACAGTGTTCAATACGTATATGGCTCAAAGTATATGTATAACAAGTATAGCCTAGAATAGGTTGTAGATTTCCGAATCCAAGAAATTTATGCATATATGTACGTATATATTTGTATGTATAAATGTGTGTGTGTGTGTGTGTGTGTGTGTGTGCGAGGCATTGCGAGGCAAAAACCCGGTGTAGAACTCAATATACATATATTTCTGAACAAAGTGTAAGATAAATATAGAGCGATAATAAGGAAACGAAATGACACAGAGAAAACAATGGTTGTTATGAACCTCATTAGCTTTGCAATGTCTCTGCTATGAGACGCTGTGGCTACTTAGCTGAGTGCCGGAATAACATTCTGTAGATTCATCGGTGCTTCGAATATGATATGCAATTTAATTGGGAAAAAAGAACTGCATCTTTACAATATACGGGCAAGGCATTACACAATTGATTCAATAACATGCATAGAAACGAAAAATATATGTGCATATGCGCACGCGAGTATGAATATATAAGCATGCATATAAATATATATATATATAATTATATATATATATATATATATATATATATATACACACACACATATATATATATATATATATATATATATATATATATATATATTATATATATATATATATATATATATATATACATACATATATATATATATGTATATATATATAATATGTGACAATTATTGGTTGTCATAATAAAACTCAGAGTTTCGGATACCGGAGTTGAAGTCTTTTGTCTTAATAACTGATGAGATGCCGGAGCAGACTTCAGCCCCGTTATCCTACACTGTGAGTTTTATTATGACAACCAACTAACTGTCACATATATTTATAGACATGTGAGGGCGCGTGGCTTAGTGGTTAGGGCATTCGGCTCATGATCGTAAGGTTGTGAGTTCGATTCCCGGCGACGCGTTGTGTCCTTGAGCAAGACACTTTATTTCACGTTGCTCCAGTCCACTCAGCTGGCAAAAATGAGTTGTACTTGTATTTCAAAGGGTCAGCCTTGTCACTCTCTGTGTCACGCTGATTATCCCCGAGAACTACGTTAAGGGTACACGTGTCTGTGGAATGCTCAGCCATTTGCACGTTAATTTCACGAGCAAGCTGTTCCGTTGATCGTATCAGCTGGGACCCTCGTCGTCGTAACCGGCGGAGTCTAAAGATATTTATAGATAAATTCCTCTATTTTATATAATATCGAGGTCTCATTCATTCTGTTGTTGTCTTAATATATATATATTATATAGATCGGTAGCCACTTCACACATTTTTTTTGTCTCCCTGTTTCTCTCCTTGTTTCTTTCTGTGTTCCTTTCTGTGGAAGAGCGTAGGCTCGAAACGTAACAGACTTTTTCAATTCCCGAGCGTTATGCTAATACATCTGTTTGTTTTCTACACCACCTGTCTCCGTCTTTTGTTTTTTTTCGTGAATTCTCCCTGGGTCTGCGTTTCATTCCCCC
>NC_042999.1:84003996-84031496 GCF_006345805.1 Octopus sinensis
AGAGAGAGGCAGGAATAAATCGGTAGATTGATAGATAGATAGGTAGATAGATATGTTTCTTTATTAGCCACACAGGGCTACACACAGATAGAACAAATTACAAGGTAGATAGATAGATAGATAGATAGATAGATAGATAGATGGATGGATAGATAGATAGATAGGTAGGTAGGTAGGTATGTAGTAGGTAGGTAGGTAGGTAGGTAGGTAGGTAGGTAGGTAGATAGATAGGTAGACAGATAGACAGATAGATAGATAGATAGATAGATAGATAGATAGATAGATAGATAGATAGATAGATAGACAGACAGATGATAGATAGATAGATAGATAGATAGATAGATAGATAGATAGATAGATAGATAGATAGATAGATAGATAGATAGATAGATAGATAGATAGATAATTTGGTCCAATGAGACATTGTATTTGCATTTATATTTTTCTACGAACGACACACTCCAATACCAGAAACACGCATAAAAGTAAACGCATACGAAAAGTAAGCTCTCACGGGGAAATATGCATAGAAACCTGTATCCATTTGTGAATGTTTGGCTGCGTTATATATGGAATTTCTTGTTCATTCCCCTTTGTCAGTACGTGTGCGTTTGTGCGCAGGTGAATGCGCATGTCTTTCCATGTGACCATTTGATTAACTGTAAAGGAAGCAAACAATTATAGCTTTCCTGTCCTATACACAAGCAAATATGCGTTTGTATGTGTCTGAGGTGGGGTATGTATGTGCATATATATATATATATATATATATATTATATATGCATAAGCATTTGAAAATATGCACGCATTCATAATGATAAAACTGATTTTTTAATATGTTAGATTTATAAATATTTATATATTGGGTAGGAAGCATGTCTAACACAAATTTCTCTGGATTCGAAAATGTGAAATACACGCATTTTCATCGATGATATTCAAAATTCTGCATACGTATGCAAATGTATTCATAAGTTCCACAAGTGGAATGTACGCACACACATATTTATGTATGCATAAATATATATATATATATATATTCTCAGGCACACCTATATGTACACGCACATATACATATGCAAGCACACACACACACATATATATATATATACATACATACATATTTGTGTGTGTGTGTGTATGTATATATATATATATATATATATCTGCCTATTTTTCTATGTAACTGTATCTTTCTCTCTTCGCTATACACATACACACGTACACGCACAGACCGGCAGCTCTTTGAGGCCAAACATTTAAGGTGAATAAATGGTTGAACATTGAAACATTTTCTTCTTCGAAACCCAGCATAGAAGTTTCGGAACTAAAGCGGATGCTGAAAAGACACGCTCTTTTTATAAGCTGATCCGCCAACGACAGTGATTCTGAGTTTGTAACCTTCATAAAAATCGTCATACCTTCATATTAAGATCAGAAAAGAGCTCTTGTCCTTTGGCGAGAATTTGTAGTTCGTCACTGTCATAGTGTCTAGCCACGAGCACATCGAGCTGGTCGGCGAGACATTGAAAGACTACGAAGCGGTAACAGGAGCGAAAATCAACCGGGTAAAGTCAGTGGGCTTGCTGATTGGCACATGGGAAGCAAGCCCATGCCGCCCACCAGCGCCTTCGTCGTTGAACGCTGGACAGACGGTCCGGTCGTGTTTTCCTTTTACATTGACATGTCTGTGGTACACGATCCCTATTGATCGGCTTTTTTTTCCACGATGCCTGTTAATCGGAATTCAACCCACTTTTTTTCTTCTTTTTCTTCTCTTCTTCCCGAAAAAGAAAGCTCAACTTTGTATTTAGTCCCCTCTGTGTTCAGCTGTATTGCCAATAAAGAAACATATATATATATATATATATATATATATATATATGTATATAAAGATAGATATATATATATATGTATGTATATGTATATATATATATACATATATATGTACATATATATATGTTCTCTCCCCTCCCCCTCATCTCTCTTCCCTCCTCCACTCCTCCCTCTCTCTTCTCTCCCCCTTTCGCTCTCCCTACAACCCCACTCTCCTCCAACTCCCAGCCGAACCCACACCCCACATGGGATTTCCCCACCTCCCACCACACTACACTACACCATACAACATTACACATCACATCATACATACATACACACGTCCAGACCTTTCATACGCACATACATACTCTCTCATACACACACGCACCCTTATGTTGGGGCGAGGTCATTTGACCTTGTTATCTCCCCTACTATCCCACTTGCGTCTGACGTCTGATCTCTGACTTCTGGCCGAAATCAGACCGCCATGTTAAACCGTTAGCTCCTGCACGAATTTTTTTCTTTCCTTGTTCCTCTCCGTGTTTATTTTCTGTGTATCTTTCTGTTGAAGAGCGTAGGCTCGAAACGTAAAAGACTTGTTTTATTTCTATTTCCGAGCGCCATACTAATACAATTGTTTGTTTGTACTCCACCTTGCCTTCGTCTTTTGTTTATTTCGTAAGCTTCCCGTTATATATATAATAATATTATATATCATATATATATATATATATATATAATATATATATATATTATATATATATATATATATATTACATATAATATATACATATATATATTATATATATATATATATATATATATATATAGAGAGAGAGAGAGAGAGAGAGAGAGAGAGGAGAGAGAGAGAGACGACATGAGTTAATAGACACTCTTATTAATCATTTTAAAATTGATTTAACTCTGAAATTATGCATTCAAATTATTTATTGTTATAATATGAATATTTAATATTTAGTAGGCATGCCCCTTGCATTTTTCAATGCAAGGACCCTATCAGGCATGTTATTTATCGGATGGCGAATACTCATTTGCAGAATTTCTTGTCAAGTTTCATGCAGCAATCTCAAAAGATCTGACTTTGAAGGTGCTTTCTTGTTCTTTTCATGCAGTACCCAGTCCATTATGTCCCAGATGTGTTCAATAAGGTCCATATATGGTGACTGGTTTGACTATGGAAGCTTTTTAATGCCATTCCCATCCAACAAATTTTGGGTCATTTTAGCCGTGTGACAAGAAGCCCCATCTTCCATAAATAGTCTTTTTTAATCATTTCGCCACTGGAGAAGATTGGACGGAGTCCTTCTGCAATATGAACACATTTTTACCTGAGTTTATGTTTCCCCACACTCCACCAGCTCTAATCACATTGCGCACCAGATAACCACAGAATAGCAGCCGTGTTTCATTGTAGGCTGCAATCTTTTTATATCAAATTCTTGACCACAAATCCACAATCGGAAAACAGCAAATCTGGACTCATCAGAGAATATGATGGTGTCCCAAAATGCTAGTTGCCTCTCTACCATCTCAATGGCCCAATTTTTCTCTGCTTGATGTTGGCTGGTCAAAGACATGGCTTCATTCTTGCTGGTCTGCCATAGTAACCAAGTTTGTAAAGATAACTGACAGCTGTTCTGGGACAGGCATCAACTTGTTCTGCTATGTCAGATGCCTTGCAACGAGAATTATCCTCCAAATTTCTCTCAACAAAGGAAAGAATCCTGTTAGAGGACCCTGGTTGATCTGGGTAAAGTGATGTGGACTCCTTCCCCTCTCTAGTGAATTGCACAATCACTGTATTAACTGGAGAAAGCGGAGTTCCATGGTTTTCTGCGATTTGACGCTAAGTCTACATTCAGAATGACTCACAATACAGCCACTTTGAAATTCAGACAGTTCCAAAGCTTCTTTTGTATATGGCATGATTAAAAAGTCACATATAGAACCTGAAACATAAAAACGTCAATTAATCAAATGATATAAACGTTCACAAGTTAGATAAACATAAAACGATGTCTTATGGAGTGCCTATTTACTTCTATCATGTCTGTATATATATATATATATATATATATTATATATATATATATATATATATAGCTATATATATATTATATATATATATATATATAATTATATATATATATAATATAATATATATATATATATATATATATTATATATATATAATACAGTGAAGTATATTTGCCATTTAATAGAGCTACCCCCTAAGGGTGGATGCTACTGTAGCTTGTAGCCTCAGGAGAGAACCTCTTCCAGCTGGCTATTGACACACTTTCTGTGCCCTATCAGTATTTGCAAAGGCAAGCCATCCTTCTCGTCTTCAACCTATATGATACACACGGACTCGAATTTCTGGGTATTGACCCGTCATCGGCGTGTGACAATCACGAGTTGTCGATGAAAAATATATATCCTTTTTCCAGTGACGAAAAGTCACTGATATCGAAAAAGTGTAAACAAGCAATATATATATATTATATATATATATATATATATATATACTAGCTTAAGGTGACTCGCTCTACGCGTGGGTAAGAGTGTGGTTCTTACTTTCTGTTTTTTTATCACCACATTCTCCCGTTTCTCTCTCACTTTCCCACTCTCTTACTCTTTCTTTCTCTCGGACTCTCACTCGCTTTCTCTTACTCTCTATCTTTCTCTATCTATATCTCTTCCATTTATAAACAACAAAAGATCTTGAGTAAGTTGAGTAAGTTGAGTAAGTTGAGAAAGTAAAATATTTTGAAAGATCAATCATAAATATCAGGCAGTAATAACGGAAAGGTCTGCTTCAAGGCAGACAGCAAAACACTAACATTTAAAAGGGACAGACGAACTTGCGAGCTGAATAGAAATATAAAAAAATTGGAAACCAAAGTTTGAAGGGATAGAATCTGAGGATAGTAGAGTCACCTTGGCTGGCATTTCATAATGACGGACAGCAACGTAGTGGCAGTTTAACGGGTGGCGTAAAATTTAGAACTTGATGTAAAAGAAAATTCCTAAACACCAAGCTTTGAAGTGATTCTTTCTCACGACAGTAGACTGACCATGGCAAGCATTCAAAACTTCATCATGGACGGCAACACATTGACGATTTAAAGGCTGGCGCAAATTTTTTAGCTTCATGTAACAGAGAATTCCTAAACACCCGCTCCTGTAAATTTTAATCCCCTTCATGCCCCATTTAGACCTCTTTTCACATTTTGGTTAATATAATCCGATTTCATTCGGGTCTACTCGGGCCACAATTTATAAGATGAGGAATTTTGTCCTAGAGGTCACGCCTTTCATTTGAGGAAAAAAATAGTTGCCATGCAAACTCACCAGCACTTTTCACATAGGTGTGCATATTTTCAGCACAACCGACCACATAATGTACACATTATATATATATATACGGATTATATATATATATATGTGTGTGTGTGTGTGTGTGTTTGTGTGTGTACGCATTATATATAGAAATGTACACAAATATATATATATATATATATATATATATATAAATTAAATTAGAGATAAAATCACTATTAGGCAAATTAAGCAGTGAAAAACCTAACCCAAAACATAAAAATAAAAATATAATGTACAAAATATATCAATATAAAATTTAAAAAATTTAAATTATCTAAATTTAAAATTAAAATTATTAATTTATATCTATAATGTTTTAAAATATATATAACTATCAAAAAGTATTAATAAGTTTAATATACATAAATACAGATATATACACTTAGTATATATACATTATATATACATATTTATATATAGAACACACACACACACATATATAAATTAACCCAATAAATGTCTGATTCATAATATTTGTTCTCATGATTGTGTGTTGGTTGTGGTTGTTGTGGCGATGATAATTCTCTCTATGAATGCAGACAGACGTAGAGTCAGAGAGGGTGTGAAAGCGCAGTCGAAGGCGGGTAGGAGGGGGAGATATAGGACGCTGTGAAATGACGTCATAAAGAGAAAGTGAAGGTAAGGGAGATAGACGCTGTGAAATGACATTATATATAGAACGTGATGGGAAGGGAGGGAAGAGAATGAGTGATGGAGGAAGACAGATACATAAAAGAATGTGAGTAGACTTGTCAAAGTGCGTTTTTGGCCCTTGCAACGACACCTTTTAATATGGGGGTTTCTAACCTAGCCCACTCGCATCCTCACCTCATTTTACATGTTCCTGTAAATTTTGGAGTCAATCCGACGGTATCTAGTGGCCTTTAACCCGTTCTTAATGCCAAACCAGACAAACAAACTTTTCGTATTTCAGAAATATAATATATATATATATGTATGTATATATATATATACATATACATACATACATATATACATATATAATATATATATATATATATATATAATATATATATAATATATACATACAGAGAGAGATGAAGGGGTAACCCTCCTCCCGGTCATGAATGACCATGGGATTGCACCTAGAAAGTTCCCTCCGAGGCACATGTCCGAGCAAAGCAGTTTATGGAAGACCAGCTGTTACCCTTGCACACCAGCTTTCTCTCTCCACGCCATCGATTTTATCCAAGGAAAAGGCAAATACCGATAGAGATTGGCACGGGTGACGTCACAACTCATTTCTACAGCTGAGTGAACAGGAACAAAATAAAATAATGTGTCTTGTTCAAGAACACTCACACAGCCCGGTCCAGGAATCGAACTAACTTCCTATAAACTATTTTGAGTGAGAAAGAGCGTGTATTTTTAATCAATTGGACTGAACTCTTCTTGATATTTATTTCTTTGCTACCCACAAGAGTCTAAACACAGAGAGGACAAACAAGGACAGACAGACAAACGGATTAAGCCGATTATATCGACCTTAGTGCGTAACTGGAACTTAATTTATCGACCCCGAAATGATGAAAGGCAAAGTCGGCCTGGGCGGAAAATAACTCAGAAAATAACGGCAGACGAAATACGGCTGCGCATTTCGCCCGGCGTGCTAACGTTTCTGCCAGCTCGCCGCCTTAACTTTTCTTGATATTATGTCACATCACTTGGGCCTTAAGTAGGGCTGAATAGTAGTAATGAAAAGTCAAGTTAGATACTGGCAAGCAAAGTTGCCACAATAAATGAAGAAACGCACTGATGAATATAGTAGTTATTTAATTTCAAACGTATGACCTTCTATGTCTCACAAAAGAATATGATATACAAATATTTGTTTTCTGTTTCCTCTTGTATAACAACCATTCACAATAATGAAAATGAAAATAGAACTTATCACTATTATTATCATATGATACTTCATATCCGATGAATGCTCTGATGCTTTAAAATCAAAATAGTTTGACATTATTTCGTCGTCGTTGTTGCTGTTCATCTACTTGCTGTTCCTTTGACTAAATTTCGATCCAACACGATATAACTGACTTTAACATTTAAATGTCACTATAACACATCCTGTAAGCAGATAATGTTGGATGTGAGCGCAAACATAGACATACACATGCACAATTTCGATAATACACACATACACACACACACACTTATACATGTATATATATATATATATATATATATATATATATATATATATATACATTTTATATATATACGCATATATATCTATATGTGTACATTTATAATTTGGTTTTATATTGTATACGTTTAATATGAACGCATACTTCCACTCTGAACCTCTCATCGGTCTTTTTCTTTCTGTCTCTCTCACTCTCTCTCTTCTCTCTCTCTCTCTCCATCTCTCTTATATATATATATCTATATATATATATATATATATATATATATATATATATATATATATATGTATATACAGCACATATATATTTATAATCTATATATATATATATATTTATATATAAGTGTGTGCATAGATGTGTATATAAATATATATGTGTATATGTGTAAATGTATATATATATATATTGTGTAGGTGGGGGTGTGGTAGAGTGTAGGACGTGTGTATGTGTGAACATATAATATGAAAACCACAAAAACAATGAGTTGTGAAAACCAAGAAATGGGTTAAGACACATTAAATACGCTGTGAGTTTTCTCTTTCCTTCCAAAGCGAAATCTATTTCTTCACTTACCTCGTTAATGTCATTCATAAACACACTGAAGTCTCTAATTCACACTTCTCAACTACTAAGAGTACATCGACTGTAATTTCAGCATCGAAATAAGTTGACGGTAGCTCCATGGAGAAATCGTTTTATACCTGTTGCATTATTGGAGAAATTGCTCATACAAATGCGTTGTGTATATGTAGAACCAAGTCATAAATTCATCGCGTGGCATGTGATGCATAATTAAGGAAATACTTATTTTGATCACAACGAAACACACATGTATATCTATCAGTCTATCTATCTATCTATCTATCTATCTATCTATCTATCTATCTATCTATCTATCTATATATATAATATATAATATATATATATTATATATATATATATATAACTATCTACCTAACTATATGTTTGTGTATGTATATGTATATACATATATATAAGAGATAATGGTATCATTGAGACCCAAAGCTGTCAGGTAATGCTGAATAAATGCTATACACAGACCATAGTTAAGTTCCAGATTCGGTAATACTGCGAATAAAGGGTTCAACGTTGGTTTTATGTTAGCGTGTGTATATAAGATTTTTTGCGTAATAAGATAAAAAAACAAGGCTGTATGTATATATTAGAGCATTTATAGAGAAAAGGTCTTACAGCTGTTTCTAGGATATTAATTAATAATATCCCTTCATCGGAGACGGTGTGAGAGGAAAAATTAACTATGACTTAATTTTTCCTCTGCGATGAATGGATATAATTAATTAATATCCTAGAACTTCTACCTATGCTCTAATATCTATACAGCCTTGGTTTTTATCCTATTACGCAGAAAATTCTGATATATATATATATATATTTCTTTCTTTCTTTCTTTCTTTTACTTGTTTCAGTCATTTTGACTGCGGCCATGCTGGAGTACCGCCTTTAGTCGAGCAACTCGACCCCGGGACTTATTCTTTGTAAGCCCAGTACTTAATCTATCGGTCTCTTTTGCCGAACCGCTAAGTTACGGGGACGTAAACACACCAGCATCGGTTGTCAAGCAATGCTAGGGGGACAAACACAGCAGACACACAAACACACACATACATACATACATACATATATATATATACATATATACGACAGGCTTCTTTCAGTTTCCGTCTACCAAATCCACGTTAAGTTAAGTTAATTTTTGGGCTCAAAAAGCAAAAAGCAAAGCTATGTAGAGGGACATGGAGTTATGTACAGGGTGGTGTTCATGCAAAGAGTTCAGGCCATTTCTGGTCAAGAGAGACTTTGAACCGAGCGGTCTTCACTATCTCGTCCGGCAGCTTATTCTACGGATACATATACATACAGACACACGCACGCACTCATATATATATATATATGTAACAATTCAGAAAATGGAAATGTAGCATCAATATAATTTATTAACTGAAAAAATTCAACATGTTCTCTCACAGCTGTTTCGATTTTACCCAAAGAATTAAATTCCTGTAATTAAAACATTCCTTTGGGTAAAACCTCGTCAGAGGAACAGAAAGACATACTGTTAGGTTATTAGGTGTTATTCTTCCAAAACATCTCAAGAAACTGAATATCACTTAATTACTAATATTGGTGTAAACCAATTTTTTGGTACGGGTGAAAGAAGTAGGTTCTGCATATGTACGTATGTTTTGTTTTCGTACACGTAATTCTTGATTATACATGTATAGAGGAATTGAAGGATTTTGATACCTGTGGAGTATCTCTGTCTCCCATTACAATTATTTCTGTAGTCTTAAGGATCTGGAACACGAAGAAGGAGCTTACGAGAGGAGTGTAATTCAATAGTTGCTTATTTTTAGTTCTCGTTCATGTGGCTTGCTCCCAGTAGCCATCTTTATGGCAGTGTGTAGTTCATTATAGCTCTGTTCACGCGAGATTCATTACCTCTGGAGATAACAGGTGAGGTTAGAGCGGGATAAGAGTCCGCTGTGAGCTGCCTCCTTCGCAGTATTTCTCAGCGTAAACGAGAAGGAAGTAAGAGAGAGAATGTCTTAATTCTCCTGCTTTTGCTGCCTTCTCACGCATGGCAAATGGTTTCAGGCGAGATCTCACTCCTTTCGCGGACACGGTAATGGCTACCGGAACGACCTCGTAAAAATGGCGCTGGTTTCTTGTGCTAGCTACACATGTATTTATGCGTATGTGTACATATAACATGTACGTGTACAATTATATAGACTAGTGTGTGTTACATATTATTGTTTTTTTTAATTATGTATTAATGCATAAGTATACGTGTAGATAACAGGAATAACTGGACATAACAACAGGTGTTTTTCAACAGACACCTGTTGTTATGTCCTGTTATTATTTTTATTGTATTTATATTGTAATTATATTTGTGTAACATTGTCTGTTTTTCCGTCCTTGTTTTTGTATACATTCGCGATGCTTTCTTCCAAGGAATCTAATACTCTTAGCTTAGTTTTTCTTTGGAGCTGGGCAGATTAGAGCAATCTCAAGATTAATTATCCAAAATTGTGAGGATGATCTCCTTCTTGACTGAGGATAGAAAGCTTCGAATGACCCGTCCTTGTATTTTTGTATCGTCTATCTGGATGTATTATTGTCCCTTTTTGTATCACTTAGTTGCCCGGATGTTTTACGTTCTGTCCCATTTTATATTATATATATATATATGTTTGTGTGTGTGTATGTATGCGTCTCTTCTCTCTCTCTCTCTCTCTCTCTCTCTCTCTCTCTCTTCTCCTCCTACTTTTCTCTTTTCTTGCCTCTGATTCTTTGGTCTCCTCTTCCCCCACTCTCTCACATGTCTCTGTCTTTCTCACTTTGCACTTCAATGATTCTGTCGCCAAGCCAATCCTTGGCACGCTCTTTTTCTTTTCCCCTCTTTAATTCCTTCTTTCTCTCTCTTCTCCCCCCTTTGAGGCCTTTGTCCCTCTTTTTCTCTCTCTCTTTGATTCCTTTGCCCCTTTTTTTCTCTCTCTTCTCTTCTCACGTGACCGCTGGTCAACCAGCCTTTCGGCTTCTGACCACCGCCACGAGAACATCTTTTTTTCCAAATACGCCAGCTAAGCTAAGTTGTACTGTCTATAGTCGTAAGACACCCGCTGTTTTTGTCCTGTTATTACTATTATTGTTTTTTGTATTTATATTCGTGTGGCATCGTCAGTTTTTCTGTCCTTGTTTCGTATACATTCGATCTTTTTTCCAAGAAATCTAATGCTCGTAGCTTAGTTTTTCCTTGGGGCTGGCCGGATCGGAGCGATCTCAAGATTAATCAGCCGAAATTGCGAGGAGGATCCGGTTCTTGACTGAAGATTGAAGGCTTCGAATGTCCCGTCCGTGTTTTTTGTGTCGTTTTCTAAATGTTTTGCGTTCTTGTCCCAGTTTGTATTTTTTTACATCTACATAAACACATACACACACACACACACATATATATATATATGTATATATATATATATGTATGTATGTATTATGTATATATATATATATATGCATATAAGTGCACCATATATATAATAAGACGGAGGTTCTGACTATGATATTTTATACTCTATTTTTCATATTAATTTCATACTAATAATAGTAATAGGTAACAAACCAGTAATTCATTGGATATATTATCCCTTAATGATATATATATATATATTATATATATATATATATAATATATATATATATATATATAAGTGCACCATATATATAATAAGACGGAGGTTTCTGACTATGATTATTTTATACTCTATTTTTCATATTAATTTCATACTAATAATAGTAATAGGTAACAAACCAGTAATTCATTGGATATATTTATCCCTTAATGTATATATATATATATATATATATATATATATATATAGATATATTATATATATATATATATATATATATATATGCATATGTGGACACAGGACGTCATGAAAAGTGTACAATAAAAAAGAACGAGCGCGAGCACATGGAAAACCAAACAAACAACATAAAGTACGACCCTTCATCAGTTGTTATTTAATTTGCTGTGGGAGAGCAACTGTTTTATCGAAAGCGTATATTGTTGTTAAATGCTCGAAATACGAGACTAGAAAAATAGCCAGTAACTGATGAAGGGTCGTTCTTTATGTTGTTTGTTTTCCATTTGTGTCTTTCGTTGTTCGAAAGAATAGCTCATGTTCCATGTACTCGTGCTTCGTACTTTTTTATTGTACATGTTTCATGACGTTCTGTGCCCACATATTCATATATATATATATATATATACGTATAGACGTAATAATGTACATATACGTATGTGTATATGCATATGTATATATACCTATATATATATAATATATTACATATATATATATATATTATATATATATATATAATATATATATATATATATATATATATGTATATATATATATATATATGTGTGTGTGTGTGTGTGTGTGTGTGTCTATATAATATATATATATATATATATATATATATATATAGACTCAACGTGCTGTGTGGTAAAGAGCTTGCTTCCCAACCACATGGTTTCTGTTTCAGTCCCACTACTTCGACACCTGGGCAAGTGTCTTCATGGTTCCGTGTACAGTCGCACTGCGTGGAACCCCAGGCAAGTGTCCATGGTTCCCGGTTCTGTTCCACTGCGTTGCACACTGGGCAAGTGTCTTCTACTATCGGCTTAGGCCAACCAAAACCTTGTGAGTGGATTTGGTAGACGGTAACTGTATATATGTGTTCGTTTGCATGTGTTTGTGTGTGTGTATGTGTGTGTGTGTGTGTGTGTGTATTTTTGTGTGTGTTTTTGTTTGTCCCCCACCATTGCTTGGCAACAGATGTTCGTGTGTTTTCGTCACCGCAAATTAGCGGTGCGGCAAAAGAGGCCAATACAATAAGTACAAGATTTACAAAGAAGAAATCCTGGGGTCTATTTGTTTGATTAAATGCGATGCTCTAGTATGATTCATTCAAATTACTGAAAGTAAAAGTAAATGAATAAAATAAAAAAGAATATATACTTATATATACATACATACATACATATATATATATATATATATATATATATATATATATTTGACACAAAGTTACAAAAGTGATTCAAAGTGTCGAGAGTTCCTTGCATGGCATTCATCACACTGTCTTTATTGAGAAAAATATTAAAATCATATATGGTTTGCCTCTGGCTTGAAATATGCCATCAAAGAGGAGAAAGCGTCTTTTTATTGAATTCTTAACTTTGATATCTTTTAATTTTTGTTCTTTTTTATACAAAATAAAATCCTGAATCTTTTTTCCCGAATACCACTAGTGGTAACCCCAAATAGCACTATTTCAAACGTTTGAGTATCATAAGTGCCGTGTAACTCTAAACACAAGGTAATTATGTTAATTTCTACCTCCTACGAAGTTATGAATTCAGAGGGAAGACAGAAGACAGGAGACAGGAGACAGTTCGTAGTTCACGAGATATTTCATATTGATTTATTTTTCATTCTAATTCTTTAGCTGTTTAGCAAATATCTAAATAAAATTATAAAACTATATACATTTAGTTATCTAGTTCTAGTTATCCTGTTTGTTCTGACACACACATACATATTTATACATACAACTCACATAAACATACACATAAATAACCATCACACGCATACACAGGTCTACTGAATATAACAAGCATTTATTTATAATTGATATGCCTACGGACTATTAGTTAGAACTATACAATTCAAACCCAAATACTACAGAATAAATACATCAAAAATTACATTCAATCAAAATACGTGATTCACACAAATTTTTAAATGAATCAAGCTCATAATAGCTATCTAACGAGTGAATATGTAATGAACATTTTCATAAGACACTGCACAAAATACTTCTATATCCGACCGAACGCTAAAATTTATAACGCAGTAGGAAAACGATAAAACGAAGGAAACATTATCAATAACACCGCAAGTATACAAATCTGAGAACAAGCAACTAATGAGCATTGTAATCCACAGATTTGATTGTGTCTTCAATGAAACATGTCTGGAGACGAATACCGCAGTTTTGTACATTTCGACAGTATATAATATGTAGAGGATACTATTTTGAACTAACAGTGCTTCTGTAGGATATTTACGACACCAGTGGCTTATTTATCAGTGTTTTCCTATAACAGTAGGGGTCAGAGTTTTCCTAAGCATGCGGTTGCTAATAGGTAGCCGCTATTAGGGAAATACATACATGCAGATTACTAGATTTAGCAACTCCACCAACTCTGCTGGAAGTTTTTCGTCTGCTCTTTGTATTCTGTTGTGCTTTTTAGGGATATACGTCTATACAAGATACTTACTCGAGATGGTTACCTCAGTTTTGTTATTTCTATATTAAATCGATGTTAAGTACGATATACAGAAATCTATTTTGAACTAACACTGCTTCCATCGCTAATAGGGAATATATAGATACATATATATGTGTATGTATATATATATATATATATATACACACAATTTAAAGGACTGACGACTAAAAGTGGACGGTCAACATGCTAGGCCACTGGTTTTAATTGATTAATATCAATGTCTACCCTTATTCAATATATATATATATATATATATATATATATATTATAATGGAATAATTACATAATTACTATGACGCATTGGATAGATTATATTGTATAAAAGATCGTGGGTGAAGCCAAAACCATGTGAAGTAGATGCAAGGTAAATCACAAGAAAACAAATTTGTGAATTAATACAAGGTAACTCAACTTTAATTCTTATATTTGTTTTCTTGTGATTTACCTTGCATTTACTCCGCATTGTTTTGGCCTCACCCACGATCTTTTATACAATATATATATATATATATATAATATATATATATATATATATATGCACATATATATACATATATATGTATAGATAGATAGATAGATAGATAATAGATAGATAGATAGATAGATAGATAGATAGATAGATAAATAGACAGATAGATAGATAGATAGATAGATAGATAGATAGATAGATAGATAGATAGATAGATAGATAGATAGATAGATAGGTAGGTAGATAGATAAATTTACATAATACATATATATACATATATATTCAATCATACATATGTACTCTTAATAGCAGCAGCAGCAGTAGCAGTGGTATTGGTGGTGGTGGTGGTGGTGGTAGTAGTAGTAATAGTAGTAGTTTTTGTTGTAGATCAGTGTAATTGAGTGGAAGTACGAGAAGAATGCCCAAGGATATTAGTAACAACAACACGCAAATGGGTGAATGTGTGAACAAACAGATGCATGAGTACCCGCTCTAATATAACACAGTTGTTGTCAATTGGAAATTTTACAAGTATGAATAATATTGCTTATTCTGTGAGCTCTTTCGTGTTGACAGAATTCATCATGAAAGGAAATGAATTGTGTTCTCATCGCTAAGTTGAGTAGTGGCGATTGACATTGTAGGAATGCATATCTTTATATAACATGGAGAGTAAATATGTATTTCAGCACCCCAGAGTGTCATCTATGATAAAAGTTTTGTTCCCCTTCCTAATTATGAGACACTCTCGTTGTTCACCAGAAATGAATTGCCATGATCAGATGTAAGCATCAAAAGTGCGAATACATAATGTAATCAACTTGGATTATATACACTCTGATTTAACACCCACACCTCATATATGTATACTAGTGATCCAAAATAGCGTAATCGAGAAGAAAAACCATATTGGTTTATACGAAGGAAGTTTTAAAAGCCGTTATGCTAACCTTCAGTTTCTTTGCGATACATTGCTTAAAATAAAGCCACTAAGTTGGTTAGCCATGTATCAGCTCCGAAGACAAACTACACACCACATGCAATCAATTGGAGAATCGTGGGGAAATCTACACAATATATACATGGATGAAAGAGATTCAAGCTATGTCGAGCTGAAGGATAGCATGTTATTTATAGATACAAGCAGTCCACCACACTACTTAATTTCAGATCCTAAATATTTAGTAAATGCAAGCAGATGCGCAGGATTCATTTGTCGAACTGTAGGACACCTTCCACTCTGGACAGAGTAGCTATCACACAAACAATGACCTCGTCTCTGTTATATTATTCTACGTCAGCTACTTTAACTCTTATTGGTTTTTTTTTCTTTCTTCTCATTCAACGTTTTGCATCAAACTGCTTCGCTTTTTTTCTGCCGTATTTTTTTTCTCCTGTTTTCACACAAAGGAGCGTCCAGGTTTTCAAATACCTCTAAAGGTATGCACTGAGCCTGAAAGATGGCTTGACGTCATGTGGCTTGTTATATATATAATATTATATATATAATATATATATATAGAATATATAAAAAATGAAAAATATATCCTTTAGTATGCCTTCTAAGCGTTACCCACCATTCTTGTCCTTTTTGAACCTGACGCTATATTTTGCTCGTTTTGTATTTAGTTCGTCTTTGTCGTTCTTCCGTTGTCTTAAGTTATTTAATTCACTTTCATATGTCCACTTCTGTATCGCTTGTGATCCATATATTGTTTGCTCTCGGACTTATAATCTCCGTGACTTCCGCGGACACCTCCAGCATGGGAAGCATCTGGATGATAGCTGAAGAATCAGGACCACTCTGTATCTATCTTTTGTCCGTTTGTACACTCACAATACGTTATACATTTTCAGCCTTCGTTTGTTTCACAATACGCTTTTTTTATTTATTAAGTAGCGAAACGCAACGCACCCTGGTTTTTATTACAGTAAATTATACATATATATATGTGTGTGCGTGTGTGTGTGCGTGTGTGTGTATGTGTGTATGTATGTATGTGTGTGTGTGTGTGTGTGTAAAACTGTAAATACATCACACACACACATATATATATATATATGTGTGTTGTGTGTGTGTGTTGTGGAGGCGCAATGGCCCAGTGGTAGGGCGTGCAAAGTCGAAAATAACTGCGATGGAATTTTTCATATGTGGTGTAATAGTGTTGCAAGATATGACTTCAGCACATTAACTTCCATTATGTCCTTTACATTGTATCAACATTTCATGCATTTATTCCTAAAGTTAAGGATGTTATTAAAAATTGAAATCCATCAGTGACATTTGGGACATACTATATATATATAATATATATATATATATATAATATATATAACACATATAAAATTGTTTATGCAGACATAGCAAACGAAAATGTGCATATAGTGACCCATATCTGATATAGCTGGAATAGTACAAAAGAAAGTAACACCGTCCCTCCACTCCGTTTCGGGTATTTTTCGTTTCAGAGGTCTTTTTCAACACACTGTAGTTTTAGCTCCATTAGTAAAGAGATTCTGCCTCCGGCCAACAGATTGCCTATATTGTTAAGTCCAATGTCAGACGTGAAACCAATGGTTACCTTCTGACTGGCCATATCTGTGTTCTCTTTCGGACCCACATTGTAGAACCACAAACAAGTTTCCTTGTCAATTGCTTAATATAAGTTTTCTAGCAAAATAGCTAGCATACACTTTTCCCTACACAGCCATATTTCAAAAACGGTTATCATACATGAAAATGACGATCCGCTTCTTTAATTGAGATTTATTTTTCATACCCACCGCATATACGAATATCTTTTGCCATTACATCTACCTCCCTCCCATATATTATATATAAATCTTCAGTTTTTCACGATCCAAACACATTTCGATTAATTCTGAAGCAGAAATATATGAGACCAAGTTTGGGTTAGATTCGGTTTCGATGAAGAAGTTCAAAGATGTTGAAAATGCCCTAAGTTTCATTGTAGTACTGAAGAACACACTAATTACTAATGCAATCCTAATTTAATTAGTTTTAATTGATTAAAGATTCAGGATGAATCCTCTTAACTGTTAGGTATTTTTTAATCAGAATTAATCATTTAAGTAATTACTATTCTTACAATAACTGAAGGTGAGTTTCTAATTAAAATTTCTTTCAGTGTTGCTTTAAGTATGCGAGCAAACACTTCGCTAGGTAATATATAATCACAGTCACATATATAAAATATACATACATGTAAACAACGATTATCTCTCTCTTATTCTCACTGTATATCTTTCTGTCTCACACCCTCTCTCAGTATACATACATACATACAGACATACAGACAGACAGACAGACAGCAGATAGACGGACGGACGGACGGACAGGCGCACTGACGGACAGACAGACAGATAGGCGCGCTGACGGACAGACAGACAGACAGGCGCGCTGACGGACAAGCAGTCGTTGCAGAAATTAACTGGTGTCCGAGCAGTATCATTTGGAAAGTAACATACTCCATGGATGATAATACGAAAACCCATAAAAAGGGGGAGAAACTCCATCGTAGTTATACTATCCAGTTCCAGAACTAGGGAAGCATTCTTAAGACCACATTTTCTCGTACCTTCTTGGTTAATACATAACCATTGCTATCCTTGGAAATGGAAGCTCAGTTACCTAAGATGCTGTTGAATGCCCTCATTACTATAATTTGGAAAACAAGCGACTCATAACACAAACGATTTTGTAGTGCTTTGAAATTACATCCCTCTAGCCGCTCAAGCCTGTATATTTCGCTATTCTCAATCACCGCAGGATATTTTTAATAGGATATTTTCATGAATTTTCTGTACATGAAATCTAGTGTAGTAAGTGAAGTGTGTACAAAATAGAATTGCACCCAGTTTTCAAATATAATATCTTTCTTCCCGATGCCCAGCTTTGGATGCGGCCACCAGAAATTGAGTAATCCCAAGCTTTTATTTGAAGGTATCTTTCTTCTGGACAGCTATTCGGCAAGGAACTTGGGGTCCGTCATTTCCTTGTACGATTCACTGCATTCGTTCAGCATCCCAGTATCGGTGTGCAATCACCAGATAGTTGTTCACCTGACGGTAAGTTTATCTTCTCATGTACCACTCGTTGCACCTGTATAAGTAATGAGGTAATGTAGATCTGATGGAGGGAATGACCTTAAGTCTACACAAACTTTTGATCACTATAAATAAAGCATCTGTGTAGTTGTTTGGTATGAAATTGTCGAACTCTGATATGTCGTCTAAAGACGGGAGAGTCCATTATATATATATATATAATATATATATATATATATAAATTTTATATATATATATAATATATATATATATATATATATATTATATATATATATATATATATATTATAAAATAAGGGCAAAAGAAAATTCTAATGCCAAATATGGCGAAAGAAAGACAAAATTGTCAACAACCATTATAATTAAGGCGCCTCGAAACAAGCCGTTAGAAATTTCTGAAAAATCAGTTATTACCGTATTGGTCCCAATTTCAGAATTTTCTCCTCGTCAGCGATAAATACGTAAGACATAAATGAAATATTTACTCATACCCATGGAAAAAGCAAGCACTAAGTCCTTTTTTTCGGCATATTTGGCATTAGAATTTTTCGTTTGGCCTTATTTTATAAGTTATTTATAAATTTAACCTTTAAAGTATTTTTGATATACTGGCCATTGATAAATATTTTTTCGAAAAAAAATTTTATCCTACATAGTTATATATATATATAATATATATATATATATATAATATATATATATATATAGATATATATACATATATATATATATACATATATATATATATATTATATATATATTATATATATATATATATATATAGTTAATCCAAACAAGAAAACACAGAAAAAAAGAGAAAAAAAACACAGCAACGCAGGACGTGGAACAATTAAAGTATTATTGACGCTCAGGAAAGAAGGGAAGGAGGGTAATCCGACGAAGAGCGGAGCTCTTCGTCGGAAACAAGGAGAAGGAAAGATCCCAAGGAGGGAAGACAGAGGAGAAAATATTTTAGCTGGTGGTGCTTAAGAGATCACATGTTGAAAGAATATATATATATATACATACATACATATAAGTATATATACATATAAGTAATGCACGTAGGCATTTCAACATGGCTGTCCTTTCGAATGGAATTTACTGCGATTTTTTAACCCCAAGAGGACATCTTCTCTAGCTGGTTAACGATGCAGAGCTGCATCCAAGATATTGCGAGCAGGAAAGCGAAGCCCTACCACTTTGTAATGATCTATAGCAGACAAGGTGTCCAGTAATGAAGATAGGAAGAAATAGCCTGAAACCCGACTGGTCTGCTTCTCCGTGGCTAGAAGGTAGTAGGGTTTCCGCTGCCCAACTAGCAATATCTCTGATGCAGCTGTGCATCGTTAACCAGCTAGAGGAGATGTCCTCTTAAGGTTAAAAATTCACAGTAAAGTCCGTTGGAACGGATAACCATGTTGAAGTGTCTACGAACATTACTTGTTAGCACAACCATTGCGTTGATCTCCGAGAGAGATTTTGCTTATATATATATATATGTGTGTGTGTGTGTGTCTTTGCGTGTGCGTGTGTGTGTGTGTTTGTGTGTGTGTGTGTGCGTGTTTGTGTGTGTGTGTGTGTGTTCGTGTGTAGATTAAGAAATATCGGTTGTATACGCATGTTTCAGCTCTGTCTTTGCCAGCAATTGAATATTCTCCCTAGCTATCTATGAAATCACCTCTCAGAAACCCATTGATATTTGTGAACACGAATAAAAAGAAAAGTTGTCCAGATACGGAATGCATGTACAGATGTATTTTTTACTTTCGTCAGAACATTATTGGCTCAAAGTTCGAATTGAAACCCTGTAATCGCATCAATAATTTAATATCCCAATAAGCGACCAAGAATTATTATCATAGTAACAAATTGATCCATCCAATTTAATTTAGCTGTGATATATCTAGACGCACTGTTTTATATTCGTTGGAGCATGCGTTGTTGGCTAAAAATCCAAAAGACAAATTCTGCAGTAAATTATAGCAACACACCTAAATACGGTTAACATGCCAGTATTTTGATGAACACACACACACACACAAACATACACAAGCACACAGGCGCACTCACACTTACGCACACACGCAGACACACACACACACATACATATATATATATAGCCACAGAGGGAGGGAGGGAGACAGAGAGAAATAGAAAGACAGACAGACAGACAGATAGATAGATAGATAGATAGATAGATAAGGTTTGTGAATATGTATGGGTGTATCAGCCTGTATGTATGTATATATACATACATATCTTCATATATATTACATATGTAGAGATATATAGATAGACAGACCAGACAGACATATAGACAGAGAAGACAGACAGACGGACAGATATATAGATGAATATAGATAGATAGATAGATAGATATATAAAACTTAAATAAAACTTAGATATGTTTCGACCAGAGATTGGTCCAGGCCATGTCTAAAAACTTAATAGCACCACCTGATAGGATTATATCGAATCCTGTTTAAGTTCAAGTTTTGTTCAAGTAGTGAGTTCTTGTGGGGGTGAGTTTGTATCCAGTTTTGTTCAAGTAGTGAGTTCTTGTTGGGTGAGTTGTATCCAGTTTTGTTCAAGTAGTGAGTTCTTGTTGGGTGAGTTGTATCCAGTTTGTTTCAGTAGTGAGTTCTTGTTGGGTGAGTTGTATCCAGTTTGTTCAAGTTAGTGAGTTCTTGTGTTGGGTGAGTTGTATCCAGTTTTGTTCAAGTAGTGAGTTCTTGTTGGGTGAGTTGTATCCAGTTTTGTTCAAGTAGTGAGGTTCTGATTTTTTTTGTTTAGTCTCTTGTTGGGTGAGTTGTATCCAGTTTTGTTCAAGTAGGAGTTCTTGTTGGGTGAGTTGTATCCAGTTTTGTTCAAGTAGTGAGTTATTGTTGGTTGAGTTGTATCCAAGTATGGGGGTGGTTATATGGTATTCTTTGAAGGAATCTATCCAGACTGTTTGAAGTGATGGGATCCTTTTCCTTTGATCTCCCTCGGGACAATGTTAAATAGGGCAGGGCCTGTGAGGAAAAGAAATTATGTTGCAGTGTACATGTATGTTGTGATCTTGAATTTGGCAGGGGACGTATAGCCCGTGGTCCAAGTCTCGGATGAACTTGAAGCTAAGTTTAGGTCGTTTGGGCAAAGTTGGCGGTATATTTCCAATCGTACAAATGATGTACCGCTCACGGCGACGCTGGAGGGAGTAAAGTTTCAAGGCTTTAAGGCGATCCCAATAGTCGAGAGCAGCCATGTCTTCAATTTGTTTAGTGAGAGCCCTCTGGGGTGACTCAATTCTGGAGATGAGTTTGTCTTGTGTGAGGAGACCACAGTGGGCAGCAGTATTCAAGGTGTGGCCGTACAAGGATGAAAAAAGTGGTATGAGACACCTTGTTCTCTGACCGGAAAGTCCTTAAGATCCGGGAAACTCATCCTACGAGCTGTATCGACCTTCTTGTTGATGTGTGCACTCCAACTGAGATCGTCATCAACAATTACACCCAGGTCTCTGATATTGTTAGAGGCTGTGAGCGGTTCCCCTGAAGGAAAAGAGTATGGTTGTTTTAGTGAGGAATTTCTTCCAAAATGCATCAGCTCAAAATTTCCCTCTTCAGTTGCATTTTGTTTCTGTCTGCCCATTGACTCACAGCATATAGGTCAGACTGGAGTTGAGTTCGGTCTGCTTCTTCATTGACGATTTGCTGGAGCTTAGTGTCATCAGCGAATATTTTCACTTTGCAGTGATGTACGACACTGGAAAGGTCGTTTACATAAATTATGAAGTAGCGGACCCCAAACAGTTCCCTGGGGAACACTGCTGGTGACTTTTGCTGGGTTTGAGTGGACTCCATCAACTACAACATGTTGTGTTCTATTCGCTAGGAAATACTGAATCCAGTGTAGAACTTTTCCACGGATTCCAACATTTGCAAATTTTGAGAGTAGGATGTTATGGTCTACCCTGTCGAACGCTTACTGAAGTCAAGGTATATGACGTCAGAGTTCGAACCTGTTCCCAAGGCTTTGAGTACATCTTCAATGTGGTGTAAGAGCTGTGTTAGACAGTCCCTGCCACAGCGAAAGCCATGCTGATTTGAATTTAGGAGTTGTGGGTCTCCAGGAAGTCAGCTATCCTTGATCTTAACACTCTTTCAAACACTTTAATGATGTGGGAGGTGAGTGAGATTGGGCGATAGTTGACTGCGAGGGATCTGTTTCCTGTTTGAAAACCGGGATGACCGACTGGGATAGAAACTTTTTCGGTATATAACCTGCGTCTAACGAGTTTTCCAGAGGTTGGTCAGAGGGACTGCAAGTTGATATCTACATTCCTTCAGGAGACTGGCGGGAAATCTATCAGGGCCTACAGCAGATTAATGTTTGACCTCATTTATTGCTGCTACGATGTCGGTGGCAGTGAAAGTTATGTCTGCGATTTTGTGTTGGGAGTCAGCTTCGTTCGTTTCCCTCACATCAATATCAGTGGGAACACTGAAGACAGAGCAATATTGTTTCTGCAGTATTTCTGCCATTTCCTTAGCATCGTGTTGGGGAATGCCGTTTTCATCAATCAATGGCCCAATAGGTGAGACAGTAGTTCTATGCTTATTTGCATAAGAATAGAACACTTTTGGGTTCTGTTTGATGTTTTTGATTACCCATTGTTCCTCCACAGCTCTTTGATTTTCAATGGAGGTTTTCATGTTAGTCTGCAGATGAAGTTTTTCCAGCTCTAGTCTTTTCATTGTTGTTGAATGTGGATGTTGCGTGTGGGAATGAAGATTTTAATTGGTTGATTTTTTTGTTGAGTCTTTTGCTGCGCCTGATGAGTGTTTTTTCTTTTTAGGGAGCCGGTTTCTGTTTGTGTTAGTAGATTTCTTGGGAGCGTGTTTAGAGCATGTGTCGGTGACAATGGTTTCAAAGTGCTGCCACGCGGTCTCAATATGAGGGGAATTGAGAGTAAAAGACCAGTCGATGGAAGACAGATCCTTTCTGATTGTTCCCCAGTCCGCTTTGTGGAAATTTCTGTTGTCAAATGGGTGCCATGGAGTGGGATTGGCTGGTTTGGTTTTTATACGTCGGGAATTAAAATTGCAGAGTACCATGTCGTGGTCTGAGAGGAGAGTTTTTTCGACTGAAATGCTGTGAACGTAGCTAGAGTGATTGGTCGGTACCAGATCCAAGATCGTTTTATTCTGTCTCGTTGGTTCAAGCACTAGCTGAGTCAGGAAATACTCATCCATCAGATTAAAGAGCAGTTCTGCTGCTGCCCTATCTGATGTAGAGCACTTGCCTACTTCGAGTATTTGTGGGCCAGTTCACATGAGGGATATATATATAGATATCTATATAATCTATATATATATATATATATATATATATATATAGATATATATATATATATAATATAGATAGATAGATAGATAGCTAGATAGATAGATAGATAGATAGATAGATAGATAGATAGATAGATAGATCGGTGTCTAACACACAATGGTGTAACTTAGCGACTACTTTTTCAGTACACAAAATATATTTAATATAGTTATATATTGTATTACATGGCTCAATGTAATTATACCTAGGCACATTTTCTCACGTCTTACATGTTGATACACCTTTATTCTTAATGATTTCTTATAAATGAAAACACAGTCACACACATATGTATATAAAAGTTCGTGGAAAGTGGAATATCCAATGTTTCGGACGTTTTTTTTTTATACAGATTAAGATGGCAGGGAGGGACAGGAGGAAAGGCAGCAGACGTTAATATCATCGATGTTTGAGTAACTGGTTGCAACTGATGGAGAACGCAAGAGAGTGCGGATTTGCATACATAGACAGGAAGCATTAAAAGAGAGAAGCTAGGTGAGAGGAGGCGAAGAATAGAGGAAAAGAAGCGGGCAAGTATAAGGTGGAAGTTTAAAAACTTGAGCAGAGGAGGGAGCTGAATATTAAGATTGGGATCACTGAACTGACAGTGGCCGAAATTGTAGAATGAAAGATCTTAATCCAAACCAGTCATTGCAACGTTTCTATGTTATAATATGAACTATTAGTTCTTCCATTTCCTTGTGTGCTGGTTCACGATTTGCTAAGTTCCGTATGCTGATGAAGACACAATGGAATAGCCCGCTGTGTTGAAACGAGTGGGATAGGTTAACCTGCCATATGTCGTAACGCGCTTCAAATATGCTCATGAAAATGCTCGCCGTGTTTTTTCTCCTGATGAAAATGAAGAGTGCACACGGAATTTTATGTAGATATTTCGCCTAGAAATATGAATTCATTTGTAGGTAAAATGAAAATTATATAGAGAAAATCGTTACAGCAAAACCCCACTTTACTCTATCGTTATCATGCTGCAAGTAATACATATACATAAATAAATGCACGCATACGTACATGCATACGTACATACAAAAATACATACCTACACACCTAAATACATACATACATATATACATACAAACATACATAGAAACATACGTTCATACATACATACGCACACAAATATAGCGAAAGAGAGAGAGAGAGGGGGGAGAGAGAGAAAGAGAGAGAGAGAGAGAGGAAGCTTTTTATCATTTCGTTTAGGCATATTGATATATTATATTTTCGCCATGTAATTGAATTTTTCCATTCCACTGGTTATATCCACGATATATTTATTCTTACTTCTGATCGTACACACACAAACATATACAGACACACAAATACACGCGCGCACGCGCACGCACAGACATACGCGTATATAATATTAATAACAGGAATAAATATATCAGAATGTAATGAGAAAATTTCTACGGGTAGAGTTTAAGAAAGGGCTAAATTCAACGGAAAAAAAATTAACTTCAGCGTTAAGATATAATATATCCATATGCTCGAACGAAATGATACGTAAAATAGATGTATAGGCAGTCTTATACATCTACAGATGTGTTTTTTTTAATGCATAATATATCCTGACGGTGTGGGAGCTCAACCTGATAAAATGTATTGGATCTATTTCAATGTCGCCATATTCGTTAAGGAATGCTATACGGATCAAGTCAACTAGAAATGCTACCTGTTCAATCTTTGCATTGATTGTGGTACATTTCAAAACCATTATTACGAAATTAGTCTCTGAACAATTGAAAGAATAAGGGCTGGAATAGGAACTTATTTCTAGAAGGCAATTTAACTGTTCGGAAAATAGTAGCAGTGTAGATCTTCTTACTATGCTTTATCAAATATAAAACAAGTACCTGGGTATAGATCAGGAATAAAAAGTAGTGGTGAAAGAATGGGTTTGAGATCACCAGAGGTTAAACAAAAGGAAAATAATGAGTAAAACAAGTAGATACCGGAACGAGACCATCGTCTGTTATGTTAAATAATTCTTTATCCAAGAGCTTGACATTGCATCTATATTAATGCTATCGATATGGAGGTAGATAGATAGATAGATAGATAGATAGATAGATAGATAGATAGATAGATAGATAGATAGATAGATAGATAGATAGATAGATAGATAGATAGATAGATAGATGATGGATGGATGGATGGATGGATAGATAGATGTATACATGCAGTTACAATTAACTATTGAATCGCTGTGTGCTTTCGATTGTACGTGTATCTTAGTTTAGTTGAACACAGACTATGATAAGTTCTTGATGCTCCTTCAACTGTATAGCTTCGAGTAAGTAGTTAAGAGCCTTAACTTGTATTCTCTGATTAGACAATATAATAAAATTATTTGAAAGTATTTATCATTACTTTTCTAAGACTATTATAATTTCTTGTCTGGGTATCATGTGATTGTTATATTCATTAGTTGTTTTCCTTCTATATATTTGTTTCTCTCTCTCCCTTAATGTTGTGTGTGTGTTTGTGTATGTTTGGGTGTGTGTTTGTGTTTGGGTATTTGTGTGTGGATGTGTGTTTTTCTGTGTTGGCAACTAGAAATATAAACAATGGCAATATATTGTGTAGCCTCTATGGATAACTGTATTCATTTCATCTCGACTGACGAGGTGAATAATAGTCGAAACCTCTAAACGTTCATAATGTTACTTGTAAATCTTCCATATTTTCTTCATAATGATAGATTTCAGGTATTTCTTTTCTGCTTTCCTTTAGCTCAGAGATTTAAAATTATAACTGTCGAGTGGTTCTCCTCAAACATTCATTAGTTATCTGACTGGCATTATTTAAGCTTGCATTGCTTATGTTAATGTACAACAATCGACTCTCATTCACTCGTTTATAATTATACATACATACTCATGCATACGTATATGTGCGTATATGTGTTTGTATGTATATATATATATATATATATATATATATATATATATATGTGTGTGTGTGTGTGTGTACATCTATATAAATCTATCTATCTACTATCTATCAATCCATCAATCTATCTATCTATCTATCTATCTATCTATCTATCTATCTATCTATCTATCTATCTATCTATCTATCTATCTATCTGTCTGTCTGTCTGTCTGTCTGTCTGTCTGTCTGTCTATCTATCTATCTATAGCGTTATACAAACACATATGTTTGTTTTCTACACCACCTGTTTTCGTCTTTCGTTTTTTTTTGTGAATTCTCCCTATATATATATATTGATAGACAGACAGACA
>NC_042999.1:84036496-84061496 GCF_006345805.1 Octopus sinensis
GTCGCGAAAGGCTTGGTTGCAGGTCGAACCTTCCAAGTTCTTTTACAGAGCTTAGTAAAACTGAAGGACCGTTTCAATAAGTGTGTGAACCTGAGAGGGGAATATATTGTATAAAATCATTATTAACTTATTCTCCTGTATTTTCTTTCACCCAAAGCCAGGAAATTTTCACCACATCCGCGTATATACATCGGGTTTTCTAATAACTTTAATTGACTTAGAAATGGTTAAATATGTGTTAAATGTTATACAAATTAATATCCACAGTCCAGTCAGTATCTTATTGAGTGGTATATTGATTGGTGTTCCATTTTATTCTATTTCCAATAAGAATTCCTGACTCGCTATTGAGGAATTCCGTTTCACAGAACTAATTTCTCCTTGAAACATTTGGTGCTATGACTGATGATTTTTCGACCACTTTTATTCTTGGGTTCCTCTAACATGAAACAATATAATTTAATTTAACTAAATATATATGACTCATTTTAATTCTTAGCACCAGCTAACCAAATCAACAGGATATTAGATTACTATACAACGAGATAATGGTTTGTATTAAGACTTCTTTTTCGTTTTCGTCCAGTGTCCATAAAGAAATGTGTATTATGGTTAACGTAATCGGTTGTTGACTTCAAAACAATTTGAAGATATGTGCTTTTGTTAGTTCTAACCAGTAAATATCGCACATGTGTAACAAATAATTAAAATTAATACTTAGAGGCATTTCGTCGGATTTACGTTCAGGGTCTGAGTTCAGATTCCGACGAGGTCGGATTTGCCATTTATCTTTCTGGTTCGATGAAATAAGTAAGCACTAGAATCGATACATTCAACTAGTCCCCTCCCCATAAACAAATAGAAATCAGGCTCTGTCCCTATAGTAGAAATTATTAATATTATTGTTATTATTATTATTATTATTATTATTATTATATTATTATTATTATTATTATTATTATTGAGTGAGAGAGCAGTGCATGCCATCAAAGTGACACTGGGGTAATATATACGAAGCCCAGTATACATGACTACGCATTTGATAAGGTTACACCAGTAACATGCATCATAACCATAAGTGCGCGACATGGTGATCTCATATTAAAATAAACAACACATGACCATGCAAGTGGGACCCAGTTAGAATTTTTTCAAGCTGAGTAGCCATTCCCGCTCAAAATCCCGCAATGTATAGTAGTAGTATAGTAGTAGTAGTAGTAGTAGTAGTAGTAGTAGTAACAGGAGCTGCATCAGCATCAGTAATGGTATCAGCAGCAGCAGCAGTAGTAGTAGTAGTAGCAGTAGTAGTAGTAGTAGTAGTAGTAGTAGTAGTAGTAGTAGTAGTAGATATGGATTTCAGCTTCAACCAGCGATTTTCTTTCGTTGTTGCTGACAGCTTTTGGATTGTTACGTTCTCCCATAATTTTGCTGAAATTGGATATTATTTTACTTGTTTGTGTCATATAAAGCTATTTCAGAAGGAAAATTTGTTTTATTAAATTGACTTTTTGACCGAGAACAGTGTTTATTGACATTTCAAAGTTTGTTTTGCTTCGACTTCATTCACAACGGCGTCGGGTCAGCAAAGACTACCGAAAAACAGAAAAAAATTCTTACGTTGCAAAGCAGAATAACACAAAAACACCTGCTTTGCAACACTTTTTTTGAAGCACATGTTTCAAAAATGGAAGGAAAAAAAAACTTGCATTTTCTAAGAAAAAGATATTTTCGACTGACTCGCTGAACTTGTTCAGAAACAGTAAGAAATAGCAAATTTGAATTGAAAAACCAACTACATTACTATGCTCCAAAAATATATTTAGGTGTAGCAAAGAGAAAATTTCTTTCTTATTATGTTATGTAAGAAAAATTATCTTATTTTGTATCCTCAGAAGAGCAGCTAAGTGAGCCACTCTGAGATATTGGGACACGTGCCTTCCACATAGGGAAAAGCAAAAACCTGTGTTACAAGCTAAGCAACTTGCAGTAACAAAAAACGAGGCTTTGAGGCCGTGACAAACCTTACACTTATAACCACTAGTGCTGTATCTTAGTACTTGTAGCAGCACAGGAAGACTACTAGTGAAATGTCAGGTGCATATCAAGTGTCTTGAAATCCTGAATCGTAAAGAAGTATGGACGCATAGAAAGTAAATAAGTTACAAAAATGTGGTCGGAAATTATCACTATGAACTTACACGTTCTTGTGATCACACACGTTTGTAAGATATTTCAGCACCTACGCTCAGGAGTGGGGCTGAATTTAAAGTAATGTAAGTGACAGTGGAAGGAAGAATGCCGGCTTGTAGAATATCACGCAAGATCTTTCAGCTCTGAACAGCTGGGGAAGCGGCCAATGAATAAACAGTTTTCGGAGTCTACTACTTCATTTGCACTAACAGTCGAACCACCGGCTACAGGTAATGAGATCTAACAAATCCCGTTCACACTTGATTTCTGCGATCCCTTTCAGTTTTTTTTTATTTTTTGTAGAAATGATCACCTTGTCTTAAGTCACAAGCGATGGACATTACTGATGTTCCTCTCCAAGCAGCACCATACTTTCCACTCACATGGGCGCAATGGGTACGAAACGAAACCTGAGAGATCATATAGTATAATATGGACGCCAGCCTTCACAGAATGCTTCAATGAAATGGCAGACGACCTCTGAATTCTGGAAATAAAACAGTTTTGCAGTTATTTGAATCCATGACAAAAGCCTGATTGAGTTATTGTTCAACCATGAGTTTACTTGGTGAATCAATATATTGATGGAAGAGAACTTAGTACAATATAATTTGAACACACATCAAACAGAATACTGATATAATATTGATCAAAACCACAAGAGAGTCTTTCGAAAAAAGAAAATATTACTTGTCAGAAAATGAAGGATTTTTCAAGTATATAATAATCCAAGAAATGATTACGGGTGACTTCGGTGAAACCCAGAGCGTATACAATGTCATGCGAACGACGAGATATTTTGAAGTTTCTAATTTGAGCTAATAGTGGGCTCCCAATAAAATTGCGATTTTTTCGTTTGGCACAATATCTTGGTAGAATTATATCTAGTGCGGACGATTTATTCAGCGTTTGATTTACTTTACCTTTTGATATTGTTCTGCAAAAACTTCCATTAGATGATGTTTTCTACATGACTAATGTTTGTTTACAAAACTGGTTACTTATATTCCATTAATTCTCGATCTATTTTATTAAAAAAATCGTCAAGAAATTCTATTGAACGTTTTATTTATCTTTTGGATAAACTTCAATTAGATTGGATGTTAACCCCTCGATATGTTTGGATTAGTATATTTTTTACAGCTGATTGCATATTTTTATAAGCATAGCAAGTTTGTTAGGTAGGTAAATAAATATAACTACACGGAAAACAAAAACAAATATGGAAAATATGAAATCAATTTCAGATAAATTCTTTTGTATTTTACGTAAATATATATATTTTGAGTTGAAATACAAGAGTTGAAATATTTTGAGTTGAAATACGTTGAAATACAAGAGCAATAAAAAGCAAACACGTAGATACATTTGTCTGAAGAAAAAAAAATATATATACTTATATATACAAACACAAACACACATACACACAAATACATACATAAATGTATACATACATGCATGCAGGCATTCATACATACATACATACATACATACATACATACATGCATACATACATACATACATACATACATACATACATACATACATACATACATACATACATACATACATACATATTTCAATCAAATATGATGGGGAGAAGCTGCGCAAAACGAAATGAAATTTCTTTCTTCAACATTACTTGCTGTAAGAAATGTAAAAAGCATTATGTAGCAGATAAACATATATGAAACTGAGCCATGATATCAAAGACTTCGCTTATTAGGTAAATCCGGTCTTCGTCTTCAGGGAGGGGAGATAAATATTTAACATTTCAAATCATATTGTAGGGAAATTCAAAGGTACATTTAAGTTTCACTGCATTAATAATCTACGTAATGTATATAAAATTTCAATACTGACTGTATATATCTGCGAACTACATATGCCAATATTATGAAATAAGTCCGAGTCCCCCAAAACAGTAGTCGGACCTGTAACACCATATCTACTCCCCTTAATTTCTTGTGTCTTCGTATTATCTGTACGTTTGCTCTGTTAATAACTATATATCTAAATAACTATATATCGTCTGATAATTCAGTTCATTTTTCTCATTATTTACATGTATACATGTATGTTTGTTTTGTATAGCTAACCCAAGCGGCATATTTTGTTTATCCGCATCATTAAATATATGTGTTTGTGAGAGAGGGTGTGTAAATATGTATACATCTATGCGCATGTAAAATATATATATGTGTGTGTGTGTGTGTGTGTGCGTGCGCGTGTGTATGAGTGTGTACATATACAAATATACGTGTGTGTGTGTGTGCGTGTGTACATATACATACATACGTTTGTACGTACAAACATACCTATCTCATAATCACAGACAAATACGCCTAATGATTTTGAAACATATGGACACTTAAAGGTCTCTCGTTCGTTCTTTGACGGCTTTCTGAGCGGAAGTAACAGTTGTAAATAGGAAAGAAAAGAATTTCTTTGAAATTCATGCGGACTTACATGAAAGGCAGTTCGACACAAATATATCTGATTACACAATATAAATCTGGTAAAAAAAACGAAAGTTATTATGTCAATCAAGTGTAAGCTGGGGAACAATTTCCAAGTTTCTTTAAACGAATAACCTGAGAGAAAGATCACTCCTCATTCCGAGTCATTACATAATCTTTTAGGAGTATGATAATTTCTTATTATTTTCATACACAATATAATCACAGTTATGCAATCACATTAACTAATAAACGACATATACACTTCTGAAATCCGGACGTAAGGTTTTGTCTGAAAAAACCTTGAGTTTTTATCACAGGTTAGCAATTTGTGCATGGTCGAAAATCTTAGCTTTTAGAAACAGTTCACGTCATCATATGATTCAAAGTTTCACGGGGAGTGAGAAGTTTCACTTGTTAAAGTGAAACATTGTCCATGTCACATGAAATCATATGACTTGCTTAAACAGCAATTTCAAAGTTTAGTTGCGAAATGCGGCTTCTATTGTTCTGTCGGTATTCGATGTAGGAATGTCTTCCTACTTCTGCCACAAAGCAGAGAGTGAGAGAAAGTTGTGGTGAAAGAGTACAGCGGGGTTCAACTACACTCCACATCGGAGCTTCGTGGAGCATAGGTGTTTTTGCTCAATAAACACTCACAAAGCCCGGTCTGGGAATCGAAACCGCGTTCTTACAACCGCGAGTCCGCTGCCCGAACCACTGGGCTATTGCGCTTCCATTGCCGCAGCTGCTGCCCTTGAACACGACTTTTTCTACCGTTCTTGTAACTCACTGCGTTTGAGTGTTCGCTCATGCTGCCACTATCGTGGTAGATTTTGTTGTTGTTGCTACCATTGTTGTTGTGTTGCTGATATTGTTGCAGCCGTCTGTGAATTCACTGTATGTGTGTTTGTGTGTGTGTATATGGATTCGCTTACATTGTTGTTTGTACCCGAGCCCTTTATACAGTTTTTTTTGTCTCTATGTTTTTAATATTTGCCATAGTTATGTGCATAAATGTATATTGTATGTGTATTATGCTGTTTGCCTCTGGGCTTTTTCTCCCTTCAGTCTTTAGTCGTCATGCGGTATGGTGGTGAGTGTTATTGTTCCATTTCTGTTTTGTTTTCTGTTGCGGCTCGACCTGTCTATTGCTATGTGTTTAGCCTCTGTAATCTCTCTAAGTGTTTGGAACATCGTATCTAGTATACCACGTATGCTCGCAGACACCTGTCCGTGGTTCAGATAGGATAGTTTACCAGTGTGTACGGCAGTTGTTCCTCATGTCTTCTTCTGGTTGATAAATTTCTATGCGGGGATGGTCCCGAATGGACTAGCAGAATGTCGAAGCCTTCCTTGCGGAGGACCTTACTGGTGGCAAAGGTGGTCCTTTCGTGAAAATTGGAAATCATCGGGAACTAAGTGCTAGCGAGATTCTTCTTGCTATATTTATTTGGTCTGTATCCGTGTATGGTGCTTTTGACGGACGCTGGGTATCCGTTGATTCCAACAATATTGAGGAACTGTGCAACCTGTGTATCCCGCGTGGCGTTGTCAATGCATCAGTTGTGTATACGGCTAATCTCATTTAACAGCAGCCGATTTTAGCACTGATGATGAAAGCCGACTTGTAAGGGACGAAGAAGTTTCAGCATGCTACCTTTCGGTAGAACACTGTGTAGAGCCTTCTCCTTTCTTTGATATAATACATGACTGAAGTGGAGGTGTAATCAACATAATCAGTAATATAAAAGTGAGCTTGGTATTTAGTTATGAGCGTACTGTAAGAGACGAAAAAATATTGCAGCCAGCATACTGGGAGCAAATGCAAACTGGGAGCATTTAAAGTTGCAAAAACGTGTTCGGCGGAAAGAAGTTATATTCTAACAAAGAGACCATGCAAGTGCTTGTTTATGTTGTACGGGAGGTGGGATAGATTACAGAAGATGAGAGCAGTTAGAGCACCAGCGGAATGGAAACGAATGTGGCGTTGAAGCAAAGTGAATTGTTCCTAGACAACATATTTGTCAATGTCAAAATTTGGCATAACGAGTAGTATTAGCGTTATTTGGTACGCCACAAATTTATCAAACCGTTTAACTCTAAATCGCTTTTCAAATGTAATAAAAACATTCTAAAATCTCATTTAGGTCCTATTAATATTAATCTCTCATACTGTCTCTCATCCTCTGTGTGTGCTTATGCATGTATATATATATATATAATATATATATGTGTGTGTGTGTGTGTGTGTGTGTGTGTGTGTGTGTGTGCATGTGTGTGTGTGTGTGTGTATACAAGTGTGTGTTTGTATGTCCTTGTGAGAATAAATAAATGTATGCAGGTATCTATATATATGCAAAAATGAATTCATGCAGGTATGTATGTATGTAGCATGTGTCATGGCCAACTAGCAAGTCAAATGAAGGCTGATCGTTTTTTCATCAGTTTCAAAATTATATTAGTTAAGCTGCCTGGTATAATCTATCATATTTTACATCTGTTATTTATTTATATATTTTATTAATTCGTTTGACACGCACGCAAACAGTATCATGCACATACACGCATACATGAACACACACATACACACATACATACATTCACACATACATACTCATGCATACGCATACACACATATATATTTGAGTACGTACACACACACACATATATATATATATATATATGTATGTATGTATACATATACAATATATTTACATATTATATATAATGTATATATATATAATAGAGTATATATATATGTATATATATACATACTATATATTATGTGTGTATAAATGAATGTATACGTTAATATAAGCAAAGTCACTACATGCACACACCAAAAACTTTCTCACTCCTTCACCCTCTATTATTTTTAACTCTTTCATAAACATTTTTGTTTGTGCATTTAAATCGTCCTTTTTTTACATTCACCACTACTTTGTCTATCTTTCTCTCTCTCCCCCTCTTATTCTCAATGTCTCTCACTATCTCTCTCTCAATCTCTCTCAATCTCTCTTAATCTCCCTCTCTATCTTGTTACTATCTATCATACATTTCATAACCTGCTCGATTTTACTGACTTCGAAGTTTCCTACATTCAGTAATCCATCAAGTTGTTGTAGACGTGTTTCTCTGCATCATGTGACAAGCTATGCATTTTGGGAGGCTATCCGACGCGTGACGCCATTATTCGTAAGACATCGAGTGTAAGAACATCAAGGACTGATATGAATTATGCATTATCCAATATTTGTTGAGCATAAATCAGTTACGATTCTTTTCGGTTAACAATATAGAGTGTATCAATATGAGCAAAATTTGAGGCAGACAGAGTTGGAGGAAGAGACAGACAGAGAGATGCAGAGAAATTGGGGGAGAAAGAGAGGAAGACAGATATAAAGATTATTTGCAGTATGCAAGTACAATGGCATAGATATATGTAAGCACGTATAAATGAAGATATAGAGCTATGCATCTAAGAATGGCTGAAATAACAAAAATATAAATTTTATGGATACATGTATTCTACGTGTGTTAATCTAATTTATACATCCGTGTATGTAGGTGTATATATATATATGGTATTCTACGTTTGTCATACCAAGCTATACATGCATGTATGTATATGTGTATGGATGGAGGTAAGTATATATATATGTGTGTGTATGTATACATATATATATATATATATATATATATATATATATATATATATATATACATAGTATCTATATAGTGTATATATATTTGTATGCATATATATATATACATAGTATCTATATAGTGTATATATATATATATTGTGTGCATATATATATATGTATATATAATACACACCCATATATACACATACACGTACATTTAGATATATAAGTAGATACATACATGCATACAAGCATGCATGCATGCATACATCCATCCATCCATCCATCCATCCATCCGTACATACATACATACCTACGTACGTACGTACGTACATACACACATGCACGATACCCCTGTAAGTATGTGGTATGGGTTTGCGAGTGTGCAACTGTGTTAGTATTTGTACAGCTCGAAACCAGTTTTGACTTGCAACAATGCACTCCTGCACACAAGTGCGTGCACACTAAATCACATACAAATATATATGTATATTGATATATGTTCTAACGTTATACACATGGGAATGAAAATGCATTGTATGTATCATATATTCAAAGATCCATATTTATGAATATTTCTGCCTGTGTGTATATGTGTGTGTATGTATGTACATATATATATATATATATATATATATATATATATATATATATATATATGTGTGTGTTTGTGTGTGTGTGTGTGTGTGTGTGTGTGTACGTGTGTGTGTGAGTGTGTATGTATATTTATATATATGCATATATCTTTATCTATCTATCTATTTATCTATCTACCTATATATATATATATATATATATATATATATAATATATATATATATACATGTATATACATACAAAGGGAGAGAGGTGACAGGGCGGTGACAGAGAGAGGAGAGAGAGAGGGGAGAGAAAAGAGGAAGGAGGAAGGAGAAAGAAGTAGAGAAAGTTAGGAAATAGATTAGTATGTTTGTATAGGCAGCGTTACGAAGAAAATATGAGATGTGAAGAATATAAATCATGAAATACTTTGTGTGCGCACAAACCCAAGCTTATACAGCCACACACACACATACACATGCACGCAGGCGCGCACGAACTCACACATTCTTTCTCTCTCTCTCTCTCTCTCTCTCTCTCTCTCTGTTTCTCCGTCTTTCTATTATATGCGCACGCAGACACACATACAAACACACACGCATAAATTCACACTGGCTCAAATAAGAACGAATAACTATTCGGAGTGGATACGTTTGTATAGGAGCACATGTGGGTAAAGGTAGCTTCACACATATATTCACTCCCAAATACATATGCTATCATATATCTGCCTATATACATACATGTAGAAGCACATGTGTCTATATATTTTCATTCACAATGCGGATCCATATACATTTAGATATATAGCGCATTAGCAAATGTGTGTGCAATGCACACGCATATAACTGCATCATACATGCTTGTTCATGCACGCATATATCAATAACTAAATTATATTATATATTATGTTTTATAAATATGCACATATATTATATATATATATATATATATATATATATATATATATATATATATATATATATATATATATATATATACATATAATCTAGCAGTGATCTATTTCTAGTTAGCAGGCTGTAAACTTCCAAAGATAATTTTTTCCCTTAACATTATATCACTGTCATCAGGTTTAGTTCATACTTTCAAATATTTATACAATGATATCACCGCCAAATTTTGGATATGAATACATATAAGCGTTCATATGCATTATATATTTGATGCAGATATGCAGATATATTCATATATGAATATGTCTAGATGTATGTCAAAATCTATACAGAAACGCTGATTCTGTTGCTAATGTATATACGTGTGCATATGTATTTATGTTGCATTCAGATGTGTAGATATATTCATAGATGGATATGAGCTGATATATGTAAAAATCTATACAGTTACAATTACATATACACGTGCAAACTCATATATGTTTGATGCAGTTGTATTGATATATTCCTATACGAATAAGATTTGGTATATGTCAAAATCTATACAGGGAAGATGCCAATTTTCGGTAGGTATTAGATAGATAGATAGATAGATAGATAGATAGATAGATAGATAGATAGATAGATAGATAGATAGATAGATAGATAGATAGATAGATAGATAGATATACAGACAGACAGACACAGAAATGAAGAACTAAAAGAAGGAAATCTAACAGAAAAGTGCATATAGTTAACAGTAGAGGTATGGTGAGATCAATACATGTGCGTTTTGTATTGTGATTTTTATCAAGATTTTTTTAAGCACCTCACAAAATTCATGCCAGGTACTAATAAATTGACAATGCTTTCTTTGACTGAAAATAGTTTCAAAGATTTCTGAATATGTGAGTAAATGTGTGATTTGCGAAATTTGTACGACTTCGCTAACCTCAATTTCTGGCCTCGTAAATTCCGCTATCGTAATCCCATAGTTTATTCTGTATGAGAGGCGATTTAAAAAGACACCCACGTCTCAGACTGCAACATCACGACCGAACTGGTGGCCAAGATTAAGGAAGTGTTTGAAGAACTTTCCAAGGACACAGGAACGCATACATTAGCTTTTTGAGTAGCTTTGAGGAGCCATGATGGACGCTGAGAGCGACTACTGCCAGTAGACTGTTGTATCCTAGTCATAATCACGTTGATATAATTTTGAATATTTAAAATATTTTTACATTTTGATGGGATATTGTTTGTTCTTTTCCTTTTATGCAAACTCATACGTGTACCTGAAGTCTGTAATTGCATTCTTTTAATTATACGTGTGTGTATTTACGTAGTTGTGTACGAGTGTGTGTGTGAGAGAGTGAGAGAGTTAGAGCCAGCAAGTGTGTGTATGTGTTTGTGTGTGTGTGTGTGTGTGTGTGTGTTTGTGTGTGTGTTAACCGCTCTACCTGATTGGAGGGAATGTACGATAGGTGTGATTGCTGAGCTTTTATGCCTCGGTAATTTGTATTCCACTATTTGTGTTTTATACCACATTAACCTTTAAAATAACCTAGAATCTAACTTTATTGAGTGTGATATCTATCATGTGTTTACCTTTTTTTTGTGAATTTTAAATCCATAAGTTAAGTCCCATTTTGTTTCTATTTCCTTCGTTGACATCATTAATAGCAGTGGCAAGTTTAACCTCATTCATGCGAAACACAGTTTTTGAGTATCTGATATATAGGTTAAATGCAGGAGACTAAATGCAGAGGGAAACCCTGTAGTACTTCTTGCAAGATCACATTCAATTTACATGAGTTTGGGTAGTTGCTGTAGTAAACGTATTTGATAGAAGGATTGTATCACTAGTGTGTATTTATGTAAATTTGGGAGAATTCTGTTCTCATCTAATAGAATAGCAATATCTCGGCGGAGTTTAATTCAAATTTATAGAGGCAAGTTAAATTGTTGTTACTGACCTTTATTGTGGTTCATAGAACAAGACTTAATTGAAATTTTAACAGCGAGCTTAGATTTTTCGGATTCATCATTGTTATGCTTCCAATGATAAATTTCTACACTACTAAGGTTAATCATTATTGTGTATGGGTGGAAATTTAGAATGGTTCTTCACCATTAAATGAACAAAGAAGAGATATAGAATGGAACACAAAATGAAACCTATCAAAGTACACTTCAACGTGCATAACACACCGATACCTTTCATTACGAAAATGATATCAATAACGGCAGCTAAATCATTCTAAATTTTGAATTTAACATAAAAACGTGCCTATCGCCCAAAATCCTTCTATCTTTTGAGAAAGACCGCTCAAAAGACATCAGATTCCAAAATAATACCAAAGCATTACAAAGAGAAGTGAATAACAAAATCAAAATGTTAGAAACGAACAAAAACATATATCTACAATCTCATAAAACTAAAGCTCTCTAGGAACTCAAGAAAGTTCACCTAACTACCACTATTTCCATGCGATAAATTACTCGAATGTCACCAAAATCCACTAGCCACAAATATAAATATAGACTACTGAATGGACGCTACAGTATCGAAATCTCACATTAAACCCTAAAAGACTACAATTAAAATTCATACGCCACCTATCAATTTTAGTGAATCTACACATGCAAGACATTAAAAAGGTTTGGGCCACCATCATACAGCAAAATTGAAAACAAAAACAAACCGTAGGAGAGCGCTGCAGTTCGATGAAGCTATTTATTATGATTCATTATCCAAATCTATCCAGAAAGGCTCAGGATTTTGAATAATATTCCAAGCAAGGAAAAAGCTAATCTACTACATACTAATGCTAACCGGAGGAAAAACAGTTATGAACCCTCAATGTAACTATAGGGTCCAATGTTTCCACAAATCTTAGTTACATAATCAGTCTTTCTATTCTGAACCCAAGCTAAAGAAAAATTCCCGGACGAGATAATTGGGCTGCACAGAGATGAGGGACCAACCCCCAGTCCACATAAATTATAGTATACTCAATAATTGTATAAACAAATTTCTAAACCAACCATGCAACAATTGGCCTAAAGAATACAACGTACACCCCAAGCATGACACCCTTATAAAAAAAACGTAGAAACATCGATATATCGTCCAATCCTTAAAGGAATTATGGTAAAACGAAACTAGTAATAAAATCTCAGGGAAATTATCAACGAAGATATATACAAAGTTGCAGCGCACGCCAACAACGATGATCTTGCCAGATTCAGTTTTAAAAGAGAAGTATAATATACACCGGACAAACCACAAAGTCAAATCAACAAAATACATCGAAAAGGATAACCTCACTTTAAAATAGAATTAGGTTACCAAATTATAGTTCACCCGCATATGTAAGCATCTTGCGCTCACCCAAATAGATGCCACAAATGTCTTAATATAAAAAAAATCCAGTAACGTACGTTATTCCAGCACTAACAACATCCAGTAGATAATAACTGGCATAAGTAAATATAAACTCTACGCACGCAATTCTCTTAACTATTAATACATATCACGAAGATGGAACGTGTCTGCAGAAATTCCTAGGTCTATTTCAACACTATCACAGATGTAATATATAGATTTACAAACCAAGATATACACACACACTCATTTCATAACTCTAATCGAAGAAAGAGACCATGCTGTGACAACAACAGGTGTCTTTCGATTAAGGACGAATTAATTTTAGCTGGCGTGTGTGGAAGCGAAGCCTTACATCAGGGACATAAGAGATGTCAGGCATAGGGATGGATATAGATTTTGCACGGATGGTAGTAGAACCAAGAAAGAATGGTCAGGGTTGGCCGTACACCGGTCACGTGGAGAGAGAAATGAGAGATAGAGGCAGAGTGATAGAAGAATTAGGGAGGGACGAGAAAAAAAGAAAAGAGACAGAGTGAAGTGAAATAGGAGGAAAGGTGAGAATGAAGAGAAAGCCAGGAAATGTGAGAGAGGGGAAGCGAAATAAAGGAGAGGGGAGTGAACGAAGTGTGAAGGGGCTAATAGAAAGACGGAAAGAATGAAAAAATAATAGAGTCGTACAAAATTTAGATATATATATATATATGTGTGTGTGTTTACTTACATATAAGAGACCAAAGTGTACTACGCCGCTATATTTATTTAAAAAGGTATACCAAAAATGAGACAAGAACGCAGAACATTCAGACAGATGATACAAAAAGGGACAACAAAACATCCAAACCGACGATACAAAAAAACAAGGACGGGTCATTCGGAGTTTTCTTTCCTCAGTCGATCGAGTTCCAGATTATATTTGCAATTTCTGCTGATTATACTCCAGATTGCTCCAATCTGGCCAGCCCCAAGGAAAAAACTAAGCTAAGAGCACTAGATTCCTTGGAAGAAAGCAGCGAATGTATTGAGGTCGGAAAAACAGAGAAATGGCAGACAAATACAAATGCAGATAAATAACATTAACAACAGGTGTCTTTCGACTAAGGACGAATTATATTAAGCTGGCGTGAGTGGAAGTGAAGACTTACGGCAGGGACATAGATGATGACAGGTTTAGGGAGGAATATAGAACCAAGAAAAAAAGGTCAGGCTTGGCCGAACACCGGTCACGTGGAGAGAGAAGAGAGAGAAAGAGAGAGATAGCAACAGAGGGATAGAAGAATTAGGGAAGGACAAAAAAAGGAGGGACAGAGTGAAGTGAAATTACCTAATGGTATATCTTTTGTACCCCTCTGATGAGAGTTTGCCAAATATAATGATTTAATAATTGCTATTTTAATCTTTAGGCTTAATTGAAACAGCTGTAAGAGAATATGACTGATTTTTGCAGATGAATTATATTAATGCTTTATCTCCATTTTCTTGATTTTCTTTTGAATATTTATAAACCAAGTTATATATATATATATATAAATTAAACAAACATTTTGTGTTCTGTCTGTTCAATTCTTTGATGTGTGTGTGTGTGTATGTGTGTGTGTTTGTGTGTGTGTGTATGTGTGTGTATTTGTATGTGTGTGTGTATGTGTGTGTGTGCTTGTGTGTGCATGTGTATATGTGTATGTGTGTGTAAGAAAAACAAAAAATGGAGTTAAAATTGATGTTTGATCATTGATGTTCATCAATCATCATTTATTGATTATAAAAAGACAAAAACTCATATGACAGCTGTTTCTGTTGGCGACATTCCCAGGCTTAACCACCAACATAATTATTATTATCATTTTAACTAATTAATTATACCAATTAGAATAGTGGAACTTCATGAGACTGAAGAAGTATAGAAAAAGATAAGAAAAAGAAGAAAATCAAAAAGAAGCTGAAAGCGGGAAAACGATTATATATATCATTTCATGTGATGTGCTGTCCCTATGGAAACCTTTGGACCGGCTAAAATTTAGTAATAGAATTAGAATAGTTATAATATTTAGTGGTACATTCCTATATACAGGAGGAAGGCTACTGTCGGCGTAGGTTAAATATATAGCTATATGAGTATTTTGGTTAGGTCATGAAATAGAAATAAAAAGTAAGTTATAGAATGGAAAATACCGGTAGTTTCAGAACTAAAATAATAAGAGTTAATTATAATTTATTGTTTATCACTGATTTCCTATGTACTTGGTATCATATGTGGGTGACATACCTGAAACAACTCCAGATCAGGAGTAGAAATGGTCTGCATAGTAAGAGGATAATATTGGTAAGTTAATTTCAAATACAAAGGCTGGACATTAAAAAACTGTTAATCGATGGAGCGAAAATAGATAAACAATGAATATTTACTGTAAGGAGTATTAGATCGCTTGTATCCAAGCAGATTAGAAGTGTATAATGTATTTGTGGACAGTTACGAGTATTTGTGTTTAAGGGAGGCAATTATTGATTTATCGAGTAATATCTAAACTTAAGTATGCATTCTCCAAGCGGTTAAGAAGGTTTAGCCAGTGTTTATGTAGTATATTAAGTTATTTAATATGTATAGATAAACGGGCTATATCCAAGCTATAATATTACACAATATAATATAATATATATTTTTGTGTGAATGAAAATGTGTAAATTGTTATAGAAAGAAAGATAGCTACATATCTATATAAGAGTGAAAAGCTGATATCTAATTGTTATGTAAAGTGAGTGTTTAGTTAAGCCGGGAAAGTGGTATAAGTAAGCTATTGGATTAGAGGGTACAGTGGGTGTATTTGATTCAAGATGGTTAATTGCTGAGCTTTAACAGTGGGGGTGGGGGTAGAAATTAATTAAGTTAATAGGGCGGAAATCTATGGGTACTCTTGTCGGAGAGGAGGAGTGGAAAGATTAACTAGTTTCTATATAATATTTAGAGAATACATGTTCACCTATGTGCAAACAAGCGTTGTTTCGTTCCTCTGTCGGGTTGAGCAAGGGGAGTCTAACCATTAAGATGAAAACTTTTGCTTTTGACACTATAACTGGGTGCTGAAGTATGTGCCATTCCAAATCAAAGCTGATATTTTTGATCCTTCAGTTACCAAGTGAATTTACTAAATCCCGTTGAGTTATATTTATTCCTGTTTCGAAAAGTGTGTATCTGGAAGAGCGTTTCTTCAGTTCATTTTGGGTGGCACCTATATAGATATTTGTTATATTGTGCTGTTATTATGCACTGGTGGATTACACTTTTTATTTTACTTGTGTTTTTAAGTACACAGTTATTTTTATTCCTGCAATCACCCAGGCTGCGGGGGAGAGTTATTTGCTACTGGATTACTATTTCTAGAGAAGAGGTGTACTATTATAATTTACAAGATTATTAGAGTTGTTAGTATTTGCATGAGGTTTTATTATGATTAATGACGCGGAAATATCAAAAATGAGGCTAACTAATTTAATGTGCTAAAACGTTTAATGAATTAAGAATTATAACATTAGGCGATACTTCCTGTTCCGGTATGCCTACTCTCGCACCCCCTGTATATATATATATATATATATATATATATATATATATATATATATATATGTGTGTGTGTGGTGTGTGTGTGTGTGTGTGGTGTGTGTGTGTGTATGTGTTCATTGGAGTTTGGCTATCGTTAATGGAAATCAGTTCGTCGCAGATGGCGAGGAGGAAATTGATATATTTTCCGTCCTCTTTTGTAAATAACCAACATATAATCTTGGGAACTCCTAATACAAGTTTGTACGAAATATTGAATTTGAAATGCCTAAAAAATATAAGTTGATGATGACCATTTCCTGACTGTTGCTGGAAGACATCAGCGTTGAGCAAATGAGATTCTTAAAGCGTATTGGATCATGGTAAAAATAAGATAACACGGCAACAAGATAAAAAGTTCCAGTCGCAACTTTAAATTTTCCGTGTTTTAGATTCCTTTACGTTTCTTTCCATATTTTTAAAGCATTCATTTCAGTTCTTATGCCTTTAATGCGGCATTCGCCATCCACCCCATATTCTTCTTCCTCTTCCCCTTCTTCTTCTTCTTCTTCTTCTTCTTCTTCTTCTTCTTCTTCTTCTCTTCTTCTTCTTCTTCTTTTCTTCTTCTTCTTCTTCTTCTTCTTCTTCTTCTTCTTCTTCTTCTTCTTTTCCTCCTCATCTTACTACTACTACTACTACTACTACTACTACTACTACTACTACTACTACTACTACTACTACTACTACTACTACTACTACTACTGCCACTGCTGCTGCTGCTACTATTACTAGTATTATTATTATTGAGTGAGACAGCAGTGCATGCCATCAGTGATACTGGGGAAGGATGTATTATTATTAGTGCTGTTGTTGTTGTTCTTGTTGTTGTTGTTTTCGGTCTCTTCATTCATATCATTTTCTTCTATTTTTGTGTCATCCTCTATTGTCTTCATTGTGTTGTTTCCTTCCCGTGTACGGTACCATCATTAATGCACAGAAGAAAAAAAACCTTTTATACAGTGATTACTGAGTTCGAAACCAGTGACGGTAGATTTTTGCCTTTCATTCTTCCAGACATGATAAAGCTAAATGCTAGTCATGTAATTTTGTTCAATTTAGAGCCTATTGCTCTCTCTAAATTGTGTGCCATCGTGCACACGGATTAGCAGAGTTGCATTCAGTAACGCTTTTCACACACTAATTTGTAGGCGCAAAGTTTATGGTACCTGCCTCGTCTCATCTAAATCAGTAGAACTTCTTATCAGCTTTCACCTTTTTGTCAACTTTATAAACCCATTTCTTCTCGTCTCCTTAATTTATCTGTGTATCACATCTCACATCCCGTACCAAAACATTTAACATAATCTTTAATTCTCTTGGATTCTCTTTCGAACCCATGTTTTTTTTATATTTTTATTTCTATTTATTTAGTGATTTTTTTTATTTATTCCATTTTTTAATTTCTTTTTTTTTTTTAGTTTTTACCGTTGACTTCAAATACAACGTAACTCCCATTGATCTGACAAGTCTGCAAAAATGCCTTAAATACGATGGGCATCGATTTTCTTCATTTGAATAACATTAAAAAAATAAAACATCAATATCATTTCCTACTTTATTATGCATTTTTATTCATAATATATTTCTTCCAAATTTTCTTCAAAGAATCTTGCAGAATACAACAACTGAACGCGCAAGCAAAGTTCTGTCAATATTATTGATAAACAATATGAAGCAAGTATAGTGTGTATCTGGGAATATATGAGAAAAAAATTTAATTCATTTGAATTTATTGCGTATTTATTTTCATCATAATTTCCTAAATAAAATGAAGATTCCAAAGTTAAAAGAAATTTCAAAGAAATCTTTCTAATAAGAAAATAAATGGACAGGAAACAGCAGTAGAATATCGTCGCAGTTTGGCAAATGCAAACTAATAAAAATTACAATGATATAAGTGTAACCGAAATGTCTCCACATTTGGATATGTGATTTGTCTTATGAATTAACAATATCTTCGAAAGATAAAATGCCCACACCCATACACACATACACACACATACACACACACACACACACACACACACACACACACCACACACACACACACACACACACACACATAATATATATATATTATATATACCTATATATATATATATTATATATATATATATATATATATATATATATATATATATATATATGTATATATATGCATTCAAGTGCATACATATTTACATATATGTCTTTGCATATGTATAAAAGTTTGTAAACATACACCAATATACTCAACCACACACACACATACATACAATAATATAGAATTATATGTATGTATATTTTTATGTACGTATAAATTATGAATAGACTAGTTATATATTTATGAACACATATATTATACTTCTTTAGATCTTCGATTTATATGTTTTTATATCAAATATCAATTGTTTTGTCTTGCATGCACAGACAGATTTTGATAAAGCTTTATTTGTTTACTTGTTATACTTTGATATCATTTCACTTCTATAATCTCTTCTTCACGTATTAATCCTCTAATTATAACACGTTCAAAATTTGCGGGATATGTAGATTTTCTTTGGTTGAAATTTCTTTGTTCTTCAGTTGTAAGTTTTTCGTTTTCAAATATACCCTCAAACAATACACAGATCTTTTGTGTGCAATCATAAACAAACTCAGTCAGTCAGCTTCTAGAAGACTAATTTGTATAGGAGAGAGACAGTTATATTTCAAAATAACGGATGTAATTTGTAGAAGCTATTTGTTTATACGGATAAAGCCGGGTACATACTTTGTATTAATTATGAAAACATTAATTATAAACAATAGAAACTGAAAATGGCACTAGAATATATGAAGAATAATTTTTTTAAATTGAATTTATACATTCCATATAAATTGAGATAACTTCATTTATATTTGACACATCATTAAATAGATAGATCTTCAATATATATAATACATATAACTATGTAAGTAGTTGTAACTAAACAGTCTTTGGTATCTGCCTGAAATAAGAGGCAATGAAATTCTAACTTGCATGTCAATAAGGGATGAGAATCCTTCCTTATGGAGAATCTTTGTTAAGCAGGTGCACGAAACAATCTTTCAGCGTCACTTGGTGTGGTCCAAAAATGGGCAGGACTGTATCTTTAGCAATGTCTTGGCTGTAGGACTCGCAGGCAGAGAGTTAAGTCCAGCCACACTGAATATTCTAATTTATATTTTATAATGGTGATGCTTTTATAGTAACCATAGTTTATATATGCAATGAGATTTTATCGCTGTAATTGCTATATATATATATATATATATTATATATATATATATATATATACATATATATATATATATATATAGATAGATAGATAGATAGATAGATAGATAGATAGTAGATAGATAGATAGATAGATAGATAGATAGATAGATAGATAGATAGATAGATATAGCAGATGTTGTAATAATACAGAATGTATTGTACAATGGTTATTGACAAACAATACTAGTGTTGATAAACAAAATTTGATCACTAATTAGGCGATATTTTGTAACAAGTGTGTATTTAATGCAAATGGAATATACGTTATGTCGCTACATCTTTATATGCTAGTCGCAACATATTGAACTTGTGAGTTTCTTAATTGACGAGGTATTAAATCAGAATTATTCTCCCCAGGCACAACAAAATATGCTTCAACACACGAGTTCACATAAAGAATTTTGCAAACCCCAAACAAAACGAAATATATGTGTATATATATATATATATATATATATATATATATATATATATATATATATATATATATCAGGTCATTCCATAAGTTCTGTCCGAATTTTGAATTAAAAAAACAAGTGACGAAATGTTATATTTAATTGAAATTATTTAATCATCAATGTACTTTCCCTGATTATCTATGATTTCCTCCCGTCTATTTACAAGCTTTTTAATCCCATGAATCTAAAACTCCTTTGGTTTCAAAGCGAAGAACTCTGAATTGTCAGTTTCGACTTCCTTCTGGCTTGCGAAAGTTATGTCCCCCAAATGATTCTGTAAACTACGAAACAGATGGTAGTCTGAAAAAAGTCGAGAGAATAAGGTGGATGTCGAATGTTTTCCCAACCAAGCTCTTCGATTTTCTGTGTTGTGATCTGTGGGGTCGCGCATAGTCCTGATGAAGCATCGCAGACAGACAGAACGGATTTTATATAATCGATATATATATATATATATTAAATCAGAAAAAAACCCACCCTTTATCAATTCAAAATCAACAATTAAGTTACACCATCTAGAAAATTACTTATAATAGAAAAGTTAAAATTTAAAAAATAACAATAAAATGTAAAGATTAAGTAAATTGCAAAAATAATAATAATAACGTATATAATAGGTAGAAAAACGACACGTGTTTAGCGGCTATATTTAAGAAATGATTATAGTATTTTATTTTTATTTTTAACCTGATGAGCGACTATATTTATATCGAAGTGATTTCTCTACTACTATAATCATTTCTTAAATATAGCCGCGAAACACTTGTCGTTTTTCTACCTATTATATACGTTTTTATTATTATTTTTGCAATTTACTTAATCCTTACATTTTATTGTTATTTTATTTTAACTTTTCTATTATATGTAATTTTCTAGATGGTGTAATTTAATTGTTCATTTTAAATTGATAAAGGGTGTTTATTTTCTAATTTTTTATATATATATTATATTGTGTAAAATTTGATTTACTATTTCTAAATTGATTTTTTTCCTTGTAAGTTTGGATTTTATTCCCTCAAATAATAATTATTATATATATATATATATCGTGCACACTTTTAGTTTTAAAATGCTTCTCACAGATGCTATGGGCTGCATACTCCGTGATGCATTTCGGATCTTACATCAGATCCCCTCGCTCAGTTGACCCAGCCGGGGTTGATTACATCCCAGCCTACATTCCTGTAGCAGCAAACCACTGATCTTTTCTCTATCAAAAGCGACTTAGTGGCCTCCTCTGCAGTGATGGAATTCATAACCCTCCTCTTTGCTGCGCCCATTAACTCCAGTGTCACTCAAAGTTTTGCAGAATGAACTCCATACAAATCTTCGACAAGCCACCTCTATTACCTTGTCACGTGTCTGATAGCTCTGATTTCTGCAATGCTCTATCTGTAACTTGTATTTACGACAACAATAGAAGCTGTTTATACAGTGCCGCTATTTGGCCTTTAATATCTGGCCACGCATCAGACAAGCTTGGAAATTTATTACAGATTGCCTTCAAAAGTTTTAGGCTGAAAATACGAGTCTCCATATAATTAATTTCTTAGACGTCATGTAAGTATTCTCACAAGATCTTAATAAGACATGCAGTAAACCAAAGGAAAAGTTCACATGCATTGACATGGATTCTATATTTGCACGTGTAATTTTTCAAAATTCTAATTATTGGCAGAAATCACGTTATTTATCGTTAACTAATAAAATCTTACTACAACATACAGCAAATATCAAATATGTCGATAATCGCTTGTCACTCAGAAGTAGAAAAATATGTCGTAATGTCCTGTTTCATGCTATCTTTTCGTTAAATGTTAAATGTAACACAAATGAAACATTTTTAACCTTAATCAATAAATTTTCTGTTAACCAAAGCTACAGAAAATATTTGATAGAAATTAAGTTATAGATGTACAACTGGCGTGAAAATGATAATTAGTTGTAATCCGACTATATCAACAAAAATCAATAATTTTTCCCTGCTAACCAAACTTACAGGAAATTATTTGACAGAAATTAAGTTATAGTAGTTACAACTGGCGTGAAAATGATAATTAAGAGTAACCTAACTAAAGCAACAATGAGAGATTGCTCATGCAGAAAGAAACACCACATAATAAGCATGCGTGCAATGCCGAAGGAAATGCTATGAGGTAGAGGTCACATTTACAAAAGAAAAATTAGATTAATATTGCGAGTGAATTTTAAAAATAAACTTATTTCAATCATATTCTTGTCTGTGGAATCATAGAAAGAAGGAATTTAATCAAATTATAGGACACTGTTAGGACACTGAAAGAAAGCAGGACTATATTCAATATCCTAAGGGAATCTCTTGAAGGTTATAAGCTGTATGTAAATGTCACTAAATTATTTGAGCCGTAAAATTCTGAGAAAAATTATATGATAATGAATTTTAACAAACTTGCTGAGTAATTCCAACATTAGATCACAGATTATTCAGCATATGCAAACAGTTAGGGAAATTTCTTTCAAGCAATGACAGAATGGAAGTGCTAAAAGTTGTATAGTTATAAATTAACGTATATGTGGACTCGGGAATGGAGTCTGTTAATGAATATTTGCCAATTAGCTAGATGGCTTTCATTTGAATACAGACAAGCATATTTTCAGATGCGACAGTAGTATTAGATACTGGATCTGATCGGAGCATTATGAAGTTTTAATATTTATCGACGCTGCAATATTTTCTAGTTCGAAAGAGGAAGACTTTAACAATAACACTTATTTTGCTGCGCTATTTCGAGGCTATATCTTTAAATTTTAAGGCAGAGATGTTACGGTACAGCTCTTATGAACCTGCTTGTGAAGATCTTTAAGATATTTTTAATATTTAGGACAGTAGAAAAATATGCCTAATAAGGTTTCAAAAATTTACTTATCTGTTGTCAGCAAAAAAGTACAAGCATTATCAAGTATCATAGATGGCTAGCTATGAAATGATACATGTCCTAAGACTCAAAGTAGTACAGAGTCCACTAGCTTGTTCGCAACTTAAATCATACTTTAATTTTATTTCTAGTCGATTCTTATTTATGCGTCATTACGAGGTAGACTTAGATTAATTGCTTATATTAACCATATTTTCATAGTGTAGTACAGTAATGATTTATTTAATGCAGTTATTAAGATAGTGTTGATAAGTATAATAATCCCAATTCTTAACATACGTTAATTATATTTTTGCGAAATATGATTATACAATTGTTATTCATAATGTGAGAGACCACGTCAATATGTTTAATGAGTTTTCCTTAATCTGTTATATAAAATCCGTTCTGTCTGTCTGTGTGTGTGTCTTCTAGCATCTCGCGCATCCTCCACCCGATTGCGCTCAAATTTAATATGTAGATACCGACGGTATCAGGGCGTGTATAAGTCTTGTAAAAATTTAAAAAATCGATTCCAGGTGAGAATACGATCGATAAAGCCGTGGGAACGTGCATTTGTACGCGCAAGTACATCAGCTGTTGCGTCGATCTACGCGTACGCGAGACAGATGCACGGTGTTTCAAATTTAGGTTAAATCAGTGTTTCTCAAAGGGGAGGACTATGAGACGGTCGGACAAGTTGTTTTGAGAAAATTTGGTTTAAATGTTTGACAACTCAGCACCGTCCATTGGACGGGGGGAATTTTGCTCGTCATGTATAATATCTAGAATATAGAGGTAGCTTGTTTCGCCCATATTCGTAACATGGAAATTCTCATGTAGACGTCAAAACGAGAAACATCACCTTTCAGAATCCATTATGATGTTGTCATTAACGTTATTAGTAAAGTGCTGTTGACTTTTATATTTTTGGGGGGAGAAAGAGCTTACAAACTGACAGTTAATACACCAATTATGTCAAAGAAGGTGTATCTTCATTAATTATATCTAACGAAGCTCATATAGAAACACAACACACAGATGACCGTGCACACTGAAAGAAACATTTTTCCACATCATATATACACATACAAACGCGCACAATGACAGGCTTCTTCTTGCATTAGGTCTGCTATGTTGAAACACCTCATTTAGATAATCAGCCAACACTCAGTGTATAGACCAAGAATGGACCAAGTGTCTCATGGTCCATTCTTATATTTTTCCACTGTAGAACTTATTTAATGAAAGACAATTTCTGAAACGTTGTTATATAACATTGTGGTTTATGTTTTATCCCAAATCATCACATTCTGCTATTGTTTCTTTATATCGCTTTCTTATATTTTGCTTCCACTTAATAGACACACACACACACGCACACACACCTACAAACATTCGCAAACGTGTGTATGCATATAAGCTGTGTGTGTATGCGTGTGTGTTTCAGCTGACCACTATTCTATATCAAAAGCGATGTAAGTTGAGATTATCATAGATTGACTAAAACTGCGAAATACGAACAACTTTTAATATCTGACGTTCATAAAATATTATATAGAAGAGTACACCCATCTCTTCGTTCTTCAGTATTCATATTTTTTCACCATATCTTTC
>NC_042999.1:84063996-84068996 GCF_006345805.1 Octopus sinensis
ACACACATATATATATATATATTGATACTGACATATATATGCATATATACATGTGTGTGTGTGTGTGTGTGTACGTAGCTTTTACAGATAACGATCTCTTGTTCAAGGGACTGCTCTTTGCGTGATATAACCGTGTGTTATTGATTTCTCACTCATGAGGGGTTTTATGAAAATGTGTTTAATTTTCGGCTGTATTTATGGCAGTATAATATATATGTTTTTTCTTAATCTTTTGTTTCATTATACTTTTGTTGGAAAAAATAAATGAAAAACTTCTTTTGTGTGTGCTTTTGTGCTTATATTTCGTTATATGCACGCATATATTTTATGTGCCAACTGTGTTCGTTAAAAATTTCCTACATTTTTGTTTACGTTATGAGATGTTGATGTTTATATCAATATTGCATATACCTAGGAACATGCAAATTTATATACTTCATAACGATGCTCCGTATATGCGTGTTTCCGAGTTCCGCATGTCTATGCAGCAACTAAGGAAGTCATGCTCTCTTTACAGTCTATAGTAGACCAACAACCTGTGAGTGGTATTTGGTAGAATGAAACTCTATTGAAGTCCAAGACACAGATGATATGCAAGTGTGTGTATGTGTGTACGTGTGTGTATGTGTCTGTCTGCCTGTTTGTCTGTCTGTATGTATGTATGAATGTATGTCTCTTCTATGTTTTAATTATTATAAATCTTCCACTGAGGAGGGAGCCGGTTTTCAACAAAGATACAAAGCTCCATCTTTGGGAGGTAGTTAACACAGATAAATTCACATTTGGAACTTGAGAAAAGTCTAGTATATTTTTACTGTTCCACCCACAGATTGGGCTTGTAATGTACGGATCAGACAGTCAATTTCTCTTTCTCAAATTCCCAGGTTAGCCAAATTCTCTTTTAAGCATTTACTAACAAAACCTAGAGCTCCAATTATTATTGGTATGAATATGAATTTATAGTCTGGATATAGAAGCTGGAGGTTTCGAAGCAGTTGTCCATAGATATCCTCTTTTTCTTTGATTTTCAAAGAGATATTTATATCTGCAAGGCAGCTAACCCGTATGATGGTACGTAACTTGCCCCTCAGTCCTAAACATGAATATTCAGCCTGTTATGCTTACATTTAACAGAAGGTTTGATGGGAATATTCTACTAGTATTCCTTGAGTTAGTGATTATGAATGTATTCCATAACAGGAATATATTTCAGGACAATTTTTTTTTTGCGGAAGGTATTGTAAATTGTTTTAGCAACAACATCGTGTCGCATAGGGAAGTAGTACCGTGAATCCTTTAGGACATCTGTTAATCACATGCCTAATGTCTTCAACAGAAACATGACATAGCCTACACATGCGGTTGCACCTTGGGATTACAAGAGCATCACTGTCTCTCTTGTTCAACAGGTAATTTGTGGCAATCTCCTGTTCCTGGATTGCAAACGCATATACTTCAAAGTGGGATAATGTAGTGGTCTTGTACGTACGTATGTATGTATGTATGTATGTATGTAAGTAAGTATGTATGTATGTATGTATGTATGTATGTATGTATGTATGTATGTATGTATGTATGTATGTACACACATTGTCAGATACATATATTAGTAGCAAACTTGAAAAATGATTCCTTAACGCCGCATTGGTTGAGAAAGAATTTCTTTTAACAGAATTCGCGTGTCCGATGCCATGAGTTTCGTAGGAATATATTCTCGGTTAGTGAGTTAGATCTGGGATAATGCGCCAGTCATATTAATATGCGTATGGCACGAAAGTTTGCGAGATTTTCCTCAAAGCTAGATGTGCAGAAACCAATGGAATAAATGTATGTAATTTCATAAATGGCTCATGTAATCCATGGTGCCCTTGTACTTTGTAATGTCTAAACTGTGAGAATAAAATAGTTTTATCCTATCCTATCCTATCCCGTGGTTGAGTTGTCGTTGGGATATTCAGTGATGACATCGCAACCAGGTTTTGCCACTTCTCTCTGTCTTCGGCTGCTATCTGTGAGTCGGCAAAACTGACTCCTGTCCACACATTCATGTTACAAGCTCATATTTTCTTGGTCTGCCTTACTTTCGTTCTCCTTCATCTAGGCCTTGAAGAATTGCCTTTAATAAGACGGGACATCATGTGACACGGTCATAGCATTTCAGTTTTCTTGTTTTTACAATTGTTAACAGCTCCATGTCTGGTCCAATAGCCTCAGTTATCATGATCCTCACTTCGTTATTTCTCATATGTTCTTTGCACGAGATATCTAAGAGCCGTCTGTAGCACCTCATTTTCATTGCACTTACAATTTTTTCTAATTAATGTCCAAGCCTCGAAGCTTCACAGAAAGCTGGAAGTCACAAGTTACCGCATCTGCATAACTTTTGTGTAGAACCTAATGGTATTATTTTTCCAGATTGACTATGCAATTTCTGAAAGGATTTCTGGCCTGTATTCTTCGCCGGTAACGATAGCTGTTGGGAATTTGAACTTACCAATAGTTTCAAGTTTTTGTCTGTTTACGGTGATGTCATTTATAACGTATTCTGGATTATTGCTGGTCATGGTATTGGTTTCCTCTGCACTTACATCCATACTGTTCGCGTTTGAGGTACTGTAGAGTAAGATTTCCAGCTCTGCTTTTGTTCTTGCCAGGACACCAATTTCGTCGGCAAATCTGAGGTTGCTGGTGATTCTTTCTCCAATGCTGACAGTGCTTTTATGATTTTTGAGTGCGTCTAATATGACTTTTTTCTAGGAAGTTGTTGAAAAAGGCAGGTGAGAGCAGATATCCTTGACATACACCTAAGTTATTCGAAACCAGTTACCGATGGTTCCCTTATAGCGGACAACACAAGTTGCATTCTCGTATAGTTGGTGACTTCAATCTTGTTGTAATTTTCCATTGTGGTTGATGATCCTATAGGCCAGAATACAAGATTATCAGAATAATATAGAACTGGAGTAATTGCTCTCAACGCCTTGTATACATATTACTATTTCTAGGATATATTTGCAATATATACTCATCCCTATTTCCTAGGCAATCCGTATATTCTACTCACACTTATCCAGCTACGTTGTAGTAACACTGTAACTACCTACTGATTCCACTTCACAGTTGGAAAGCGGACATGGCTATATAATGCGAACAAAAGAAAGACGTAGCAATATATTTGTGTATGCATGGGCAACAGATGTTCTGTTTCTATATTAATTATGATATAAAAAAATAATACCTAATTCTAGACAAATCGCAAGGGAAACAATTGATACACCACTCAGTGGATGTTTCTTCAATTCGAAAGCATTTTTCCATTTGCCACTTCAAAATCTCATATTCTTCGAAACTTCACAGTACGTCATGGCACACTCTCGGCAATTAAAATAACGGAATCGTCATCATTATCTAAATATGGAACTTATTCACACGAAATGTAATATAATGAACTATTGAATTACAGACACACACACACACACACACACACATAAATATATGTGTGTATGTTTGTATATATATGTATACACACACACTCACACCTATACATATGCATAGTCATAATAAAAATACCGGAAAAACAAAATGAATTTTCAAAATCTGTTTAACCAAGTTTCGTGCTGTTACGCTGCCTTCGGAAAGAGGGTGAGGGGAAAGTTGGAGTAAACAACTGTTGATAACCCGGTTTTCTTAAAGCTGTAAAGAATATGTAACTCTCCTTTATATATTAACGTATTAACATAGATATGCTTGAATGTGTGCATGTGTGTATGTTTCGGTGTAGGAGAGAACATGCATGTGTAGTTATGTGTATTCATAATGCAAAATTTTATAGATACAATATGATATATACTTACATAGAATGGAGGTTACATTTTGCGTAGATGAAAACGCGGTCAATATTATATATTAAAAGTAAAATATACAAAAGCAGCGAAATAAGTGGAGGAAATAGCTCATAATTGTTCGTCTTCTGTGTGCATAAGCATTTCTTATTAAACATGTAGGTATACATAAATCTATCTCTCTATCAGTCTATCTATCTTTCTATCTATCTCCCAATTTCTGTCTCTCTCTTTACATATATATATATACACGTATGTTCATGTGTCTGCATGCACGTATGTCTCAATGTATTTATATATGTTTATGTGTGTATTTGTGTGTATTTTACATACATATATATATATATATATATATATATATATATATATATATAATATATATATATACGTTTATGTGTATGTATATATCGGCATTTCCTACAGTATCTTATTTTGTGTGATTGTCCGTGTGTTTTTGAATCTATCATATAAAGCAAGCATGCATATGACTTTATTGCAGTGAAGCTTATTGTTAATATAGAAATATATTTCCGTCCTGAGAGGCAACTATTGGTTGAACATTTAATAATATTCTTCCTTTATTCTCCACATTTTTTAACTCTATCTTCTATTCAATTCTCGTATGGTATACACTGTTTATTTATATTGCAATATTCAATACGTTTATCTATTTTGCTGGAGATGTCTGCATGGGTTTATCAAAGTTTAGCTTAATCAGATCTTTAGAGGATTTTACATATCCCAAAAGTTATAAACAGCCCCGAATACAAACATGTATGTATATATATATATATATATATATATATATATATATATATATATATATATATATATATATACTACATACAGACATAGATGCATACATTCATGCAAACATACATACATGCATATACCTATATACACACATATATATAGGTATGTATGTATATTTAGTGTGTATTTGATATGTTTAATTCTGAGTTATCTTTGACGTTTATCAATTGTTCATCAAGTTAAATTTTTCACTGAGGCTGCATTCCTCATATATTCATGTTTAAGTCTTGAACCCTCTCTTTCACATGGTTTGAGTGTGTGCGTGCGGGCATGCGTGCTTGTACACACACAAACATATATATATGTATGGATGTATGTATATATGTAAATATATATATATATATG
>NC_042999.1:84073996-84088996 GCF_006345805.1 Octopus sinensis
TGTGTGTGTGCACCAGCCTGCTTACATTCATTTTGCAAGAATATCCAATAATCAAGCATGTAACCATATGTCCAAACGCTGCCCGAAATGTAACATGTAAGTGGTGAGTCATTTAATCTTCCAATTTCCACTAATACATAAACACACACACTTATACACACACATACATACACACAACACACACATATATATATATATATATATATATATATGTGTGTGTGTGTGTGTGTGTATGCGCATATATCTATATGTTGCATATAGATAAATAGATAATATATATAATATATTCACATACGTATAATACATGTGTCTCTTTAGTATGCAATTTGATTGGTAGAGAATAATCACGTAATTAGGTTAACAAAATTTTTGTTTATTTCCCGTTATAGCTTTGCGTTAATGTCATGTCTTTGCGCCGGAAGTTAAGGCTGCAATGGTTGACTGGACGTGTCTAGTGATATCCCAAACAATCGCCTCTCTAATCTGTAAAGCTGTAAAGCGGACAAGAATTGTGTGTATGTAGTTATTAAACTTTGTTAGATCTCAGTTAATATCGTGGGCTAGTTCTTGTGTGGCTTGTTGAGGTCATGTGGTCATGGCTTGTTTGTTTCTGTAAATATATTTTCTTTGATTATTCGTGTTTGATGTGGTATTGTTTGGATGGCTATGAAGTGGGAAAACTTGGTATTTTTGGAACTTATTTGTCATACTTAAATCTAGGCAGGAAAAGTAATGTTACCTATTTAAATTCAAAATATCACGTGTGTTTGCGTGGGAATAGTTGTTGGTGGTCAAAAACACCAAACGCTGATGGAATTCGAACTGAAACCTTACGATCATGAGACGGATGTACTAGCTGCTACGCTGTGCATTTTATGGAAGTGGTTTAACGGACCCACGTCATCCCTTACAGGACTTCGTATGCATTTCAAAGTATGTTTCAGAAGTGTACTATAGAATAGGTGAAGGGGTGTATTTCACGCTACGGATATACATAGGCCCCACGTTTTTTCTATTTCTTTTAAGTTTGAAAATCGGAGAAGTCAGTGAAACCATTAAGCCTTTAAAAATAAACTACGTAAGATTCCCAGTACTTTTTTATATATGATTACAAAAAACGCATATATATACATACATATATACATATATACGCAGGTATACATATATATATACATATATGTATACTTATATATGTGTATATATATATATATATATATATATATATACATATATGTATACTTATATATGTGTATATATATATTATATATATAATATATATATATATATATATAATATATATATATATATATATATATTATATAAATAATAATATATATATATAATAATATATATAATATATAGTATATTATATATATATATTATATATATATATAATATTATTATATATAGAAGGAGCTTCTACAGGACTGGAACTGTTTCATTCAAGAGAAATCTTCAGGAAGCTAGTTAACAAGAATTGTATTGGCATTTATACATTTAGGCAGGTTTAAAGGGGGTGGTGGGGGACTTTTTGGGGTAGGCATAGCGCAAAATATCATACTTGGGGGAGGGTCAAGGAGTCAGTGGTAAATTAGATAAAAGATAATAAAAAAATAATAAAAATATTAAAAAATAAATAAAAAATATATATAAAAAAGAATAGAGTTTTAGGTAAATAAGGAGATTCTGACTTATACCTATACACATATGTATACATATATACACACACTACATACATATATACATACACACATACATATACACACACACATATACAATATATACACATACACATACATATACATATCTACACATACACATATATATATATATAATATAACATACACTCACTCACATGCATACACGTATCACACATGTATATAAACACAAACGACCACACATACATATACACACAGAAAATATATATACATACACACATACACACATGCACACACAGCACACTAGTCCCTATATACACATATATACACATACACACATATATATATACATACACATATACATATACACATGTATATGTATGTATACATATGTGTATAGGTATAAGTGTGAGAATCTCCTTATTTACCTAAAACTCTATCTTTTTTATATATATTTTTTATTTTTTATATATTTCTTATTTATTCTTTTATCTAATTTACCACTGACTCCTTGACCACTCCCCCCAAGTATGATATTTTGCGCTATGCCTACCCCCAAAAGTCCCCCACCACCACCCCTTTAAACTGCCAAAATGTATAAATGCCAATACAATTCTTGTTAACTAGCTTCCTGAAGATTTCCTGGAATGAAACAGTTCTAGTCCTGTAGAAGCTCCTTCTATATAATAAATTAATTTTACTCTGCTATGTATTGAGTACCTTATTTACTGTGGTTAACCCCGAATCAACCCTGGACCTACATATATATATATGATATATATAATATATATATATATATATATATATAATATATATCTCTTTTACTCTTTTACTTGTTTCAGTCATTTGACTACGGCGGCCTGCTGGAGCACACCGCCTTTGTAAGCTCAGTACTTAGTCCTATCGGTCTCTTTTGCCGAACCGCTAAGTGACGGGGACGTAAACACACCAGCATCGGTTGTCAAGCAATGCTAGGGGGACAAACACAAACACACACACATACATATATATACATATATACATATATACGACAGACTTCTTTCAGTTTCCGTCTACCAAATCCACTCACAAGGCATTGGTTGGCCCGGGGCTATAGCAGAAGACACTTGCCCAGTGGGACTGAACTCGGAACCATGTGTTTGGTTAGCAAGCTACTTACCACACAGCCACTCCTGCGCCTATATATATATAAGTAGTTGAATTAATTATCCTAGTAGGGATAATTCGGTTAACCGATATCCGGGTAGCAAATTCACGTCAGAAAACACGGTTGAAGCTACATGCCAAGGGCAGAAATCACGTGCTTTCGTATGTAAATTTGTGTATTTTTTTTATATAAATAAATGAAAGAATGGAGTCGAACGACGATTTAACAAAATTCCTTTATTCTCGACATATGTTTCGAAGACTGCATATTCTTAATTCCGAAGGAATAAAGGGTGCATTATGCCGCCTTCTCATCAGGAAAGACAAGGAACTTATGTTAGCATCATAACGAACAAAAACTTTTAGATGACTGCCCATACGGAGACCATAGTGATAATGAGTGTTTCTTTAAAATATTCCGTTATAATTGGTTGGCTGGAAAAGATTCTAGAAAGTTCAAAAGTTCAAAAATGTTTGGAAGGGGAAAGTTCTAAGAATAGGAAGGTGACAGAGTGTAAGTCTATGTATAGGGATTTTTTCTTCCGGTACCGGTGTCTTCTTCTATATTGGGGCGACTACTTCTAAATTATCCCAGAGGATTTCCAATCATTATTCAACTTTCCGAGATAAGAGAAAACAACAAAGTACAGGATTAAGTAAATTAGTTTGGCGTCTTAAGGACAGCAATATAACTTTCAAGCTGGAAGGGTCCATATTGTCTGTATCCTTTCCTTTTGATAAGGGCAGAAAATATTGTGGCGTCTGTAATTCCGAACTTTTCCATATACTTTTCGCCAAATTCCCTTTGGTAAACACAATGGTAGAAAAATCCTATAGGTGCATGCACTGGCAGAAACACACCTTCCACTCATATGAATGATGATTAATATAGGTAACCTCCTTGAATTTAATAATTTGGTTCCACTTCTACAACACCACCATAGACAAATGTTTTTATACTCCGTTACTTGAAGGACTACTACCAAATTCGTTGGGGTATGTTTTACCTTTGTCTCTCTACCTCTCACCCCCTCTCTCTCTCCCTCTCTCTATCATAAGCACAATCAAACACACAGACACAAACCTGTCACTTCACCACTATTGGTATTTGGCATTTATCCCCACACACACACAATCGCGCGCACACATACACGCACATAGACACGAATGTAGTTATATACATACACACACATAGGCACTCAATCTCATTAGCAAAAGCAAACAACAACGAATCCCCATACATACGACTTACACCCTGTCACCTTCCTATTCTTAGAACTTTCCCCTTCCAAACATTTTTGAACTTTTGAACTTTCTAGAATCTTTTCCATCCAACCAATTTTGACGTCACCGCTTATAACGGAATATTTTAAAGGAACACTCATTATCACTATGGACTCCGTGTGGGCAGTCATCTAAACGTTTTTGTTCGTCATGATGCTAACATAAGTTCATTGTCTTTCCTGATGAGAAGGCGGCATAATGCACCCTTTATTCCTTCGGAATTAAGAATGTGCAGTCTTCGAAACATATGTCGAGAATAAAGGAATTTTGTTAAATCGTCGTTCGACTCCATTCTTTCATTTATATATATACATATATATATATATATATATATTATATATATATATATATATATATATATATATATATATATATATTGAATGATTCACATGCGCAAAGCGTTCGAAAGCGGTCGGAAAAGATTGCAATCTGATGGCACCGCTGAGGCAGCACTTCCCATTTTAGTTCTTGAATCGCGACTTTTGTCACATAGGCGATGTAAACCTTGCCCATTCAGTGAATATAGTACACTACAGTTTATTTTCTTTATTTTTTTAATCACAATCCATCTGCTCCGGGAATTCTCTGGTCGTTTGATGTGGATTTTCGTGAAGAAATTCATCTAATCACTCTTCATCGAACTAAATTTGTCGACCGTTCAGTGATCCGTCTTTGATGTCAAAGTCCTCATTTTTAACCCGCGAAAACCAACAGCCGGCGGTACTTTAAGGCATTGCAACTTCGGCATACACAACACAAGCCTCACGAACAGCTTCGGCGGCCTTAACCCCACGATTAAATAAAATATGTAAATGGTGTCGAAATTTTGTTCGTTTAACATTAATTTTAATGATGCGATAATATACGAAAATCAATAAAATTACAAAATGAAAACACCCAATCTTGTAGAGAAAGCAATTCTCTTTTAAATAACAGAGAACATTTTGCCAGTGCTGTTTATTTCTGTTTGCATTTTTAAACTTGAAAAAAAAAACCGCTCATGAATTATTCCTCAACTCAAAACATACGCACACATACACACAAACATTCACATATATATATACATATACATATATATATACGCACGCACACACACACACACACACACACATACACACACATACATATATATATATATTATATATATATATATATATATATATATATATATATATGACGGATTCTTTAAGTTTCTGTCTACCAAATCCACTCACAAGGATTTAATTGGTTCTAGGTTATAATAGAAGACACTTGCGCAAGACGCTACGCAGTGGGGCTGAACCTGGAAATATGTGTTTGGGAAGCAATCTTCTCAGCACGCAGCCATGCCTTCGCCTATATATATATATATATATATATATATATATAATCCCCAGTAAGTATAAATGTAGAAACAGATATGTCTGTTGTATTGGAGGAAGTGTATCGAAAGATTTACACATTTCTTTAGAATAAACATAAGCCGTTATTTTTCGCCAGATTAATTATATTTCTAATCGAAACAATACTGCAGAGAAAATAATCATATATAAAAATGATTCCAACAACAACAACAGCAAACCAGCATTTATATAGTGTGCTTTGTGTAATTAATTTATCTTTAATATTTATAATTACTTTTCCATGTTTTTTTTTTATTTCTTAATGAAGGATAGTTGTGAGAACGTTATTATTTATCGAGAACATATGTTTTGAATATAAGGACAATAAATGAAAATATATCTATTTTTTAGAACATGATATATCAAAACAGATTTGCAGTTTATAAAATTGCGGATATAATCCTCAAGAGCATTATCAATTACAGACATCGTAGTAGTAGTAGTAATACAGTAATAGTAGAAGTAATAATATGCACTTAACTTACGTAGGGTTTGAAGCCAAACATTGTTTCATATTTATTCATTAGTGATATGTTAGGCAGTTGAATATCATATCTTCTAATGAACTATTTCAAGAAAATAAAAGTTCTAAAATTTATTAAGTGTACAAAAATAATTTAAAATGAAAATCACCTAATAATATAGCGAAAGACAAAGCATCAATAAAAATACCAAAGGAATTCATAACAAAAACTAATTTTTAAATGGCAATGTTAATTTAAAGTTTTGACTGTGTGGAAATAAACAGTGATATTAATTTTAAAAGGCTTATACTGAAGAAGATACAAGGTTGATAAAAGGCTGAGAATCTTAAATGAATCTGTTAGTGGATTTCGTTTCACGGTTGTGGCTATTTCGTCTTATGAAAGAGAATAAATCTTTTAGTAATGTTGAAATTTCAGAAATTCTAGAATATTAGATAAAAACAGACTGACTAGAAGTGGAAAAATATTACAGTTTTAGAAACAAAGGGAGTCACTGAAATGGGAAAATGTAGGAGAGAGAGAGTGGGGGGGAGAATGATTTCAAAGCTTTTATTAAAGTGAAACCTTGAGACAATTATATTTTTCCTCTACGAAATTTCAATCTGCAATCGTCAAAGATATCTTTGTTATTCATTTCTTTGGATGTTGCCTTCGTCAAGATTTCTGTCTTATGACATAAGCAAATTCAAAGAAATTTGGAGAAAGTTGCAGGATGTGAGATCAAAATGGAAAATATAACGCAAAACAACTGAACATTTGGTAAACCTAAAGCCGGTGATAACAAGATATGAATATAAGAAGTATTTCAGATGAAATTGAAAATGAAATTTAAAATTAAAACATAAAATCTACTTAAGAAGCAATAACAATAACGACAAAACCAACATTAGCTGCAGGAAACGTAACGAAATCAACGAAACCAACAAGTATAAGATATGCAACCTAGAATAAATATAGGTACATGCTCCTCTGCACGACAAAAACGTACATTTCCGAACCATATTGTTACAGGATAAGTCTCCTAACGTGGGTTGGCGTATTAACTTTAGTCTTTATACGAAGTCTGTCTGAAAAGTAACGGGACTGATGTCACAAGCAATTAATTTCATTTTCAAGCCACAATTCTCGTGGTTTCATCTTCAAAGTAATCCCCCTCAAGCCTAATGCATTTTTCCATCCTTCTCTACCACACTTCTATGCACAGCAGGAAGGATTCATCTGGGATGCCCCTCAGCTCCGTCGTTACGATCCTCTTGATTTCCTTTCCCTTGGTGATCCCTTTGACATTGGGAAAAGGAAAAAGTCAATACGGAGGTTGTTCCAATAAGGTGATGTTCTTCTCGGCTAGGAACAGTCAGATGCTCAGGACATTGTGAGTAGGTGCATTTTCGTGGTAAAGCAGCCACGATTCGTCTTGCCACAACTCTCGTTTATTCTCGCACAGTGAGCAAAGCAAACGCCACATGACCTCTTTGTTGATTTGCTGATTGACTGCTTGACATTAAACTCAGTCCTTCTTGTTGAAGGCTTCTGGAGCCATCTTCCGCCTCCTCACACCCCTATTTGAACCACTTCTGCCACTCAAAGACACGCGTGCGTGACATGGTGTTATCTCCATACACTTACTGAAGCATTTCAAGTGTTTGTGACTGAGGTGTCCCCAACGGATCAAACATTTTAGGTTTAATCGTTGCTCGGTGTTCACTGTTAGTTCCTCCGTGCTCATAACTGAACGACCTGAAAAAGAGGAGTTCTAAAAAAAAAAACATATTAAAAAAATATACAATGTTTGCAGAAAGCAAAGATTACGTTTATATACTCCAAACATATCATGTTAGATGATAACACAATCCGCTTATACCAATTTGGCCTACTCAAATTACAGCACACTCAATCCTGTTACATTTCAGACAGATCTCACATAGACGAAAATTGATGGGAGACCGTCGTAGACACACATACGTACACGAGCTTACACTTATGAATGCATACATGCATAGACAATCACATGTAGGTTGGTATATGTATATATATAATGTGTGTGTGTGTACATATATATGTAATATTTACACTTGTATATGCTTATATCTTATACGTAAATGGCAATTTTTGTCTGTCTGCTCTGTCTATCTGTCTCGCTTTTACCATCTTGTTGCCTACACCAGTAAACTAATCTTGACGAAACTTTGCATACATGTTAAACTAACATCCATTTGAATTGTAGGCTAACTGGATTTCAATAAACATATATAAAGGGCCCCCTAGGCGGTGCTGTATGACATGTTTACAAACCAATAACACATCTACTGATATGAATTAAATAAGGCTTCCCTAAGGCTCAGCCATGCACTCCTTCATGTAAACAGCGTGCGACCTTTTCCAAATTCTGCATGCAGCAGTCGTACATCTCGCTAAGGTCACATTAAGGGCACGGATTCGAAGATAGAACATGGGACCATGTAATGACCAATGACGCGGAAGTTGGTCCACCATGAGATTAATTTGATGGATTCAATCCAAATAACCATAACATCTTGATATCGGAATGCTAGATACGGCCACGCTACGATAAGCTACGACACGCGACAACGCCAGCTACAATACGCGGATTATTTGTCAATGTATTTGTAAATATATCTATTTATCTAATTTATTTTACTCAGATGGATATTTGTTTGTTAAAATAATATAGGGACATTACTTATTCACCCACTAATCGTTTGATAGTTTGTAATACTTATTTTTAGCAATAAACTATTACTAGAAACGATTGATTGGGCATAAGGACGGGAACTAAACAGGAAATGAGATTCGCTTTCCCAGTATTACCGGTCAACTGATTTATTTTACTCAGATGCATATTCGTTTATTGAAATAATATAGGAACATTCCTTATTCACCCACTAATTATATTAATAGTTTGTAATAATAAACTATTACCATAAAGGTTAATAAAATATTCAATTGCTTAATTACACTTAACTGATCCTAAAATTTATATATTGACATAGGATTGGGGATAGGAATGGGAGCAGAACCAAAACGGGAACTGAACAGGAAAAGGAATAGGGCATCAAACAGTATTGGAAACGGGAACTTGAAATAACTCCCTATTTTCCGGGTATTACCGGATAATCCAGCTAGTATATGTGTGTGTTAATGTGTGTCTGTATCTGTATACATTACATTTCCAATATAGGTAGGATCAACAAAAGATGTACTCCACTCAGTGAGAGATAAATATCTACATGTGGGCTTATTACTGAAATCAGGTTATGCGTATCGGATATATAGCATATTCTTGTCAGGTCCAAGGTTCTAGATCCCATATTTTTTAGCAATTGTAAGCATATGGATAAACCTCTTTCGCCAAATCGAAGAACAAAACCCGATTCAGATCGAAAGCTATCTCACAGATTTTGGCCTCCTTTCTCTTATACTATTCCACACCCGCCCGATAGTTTTATTACGTTTTCTACATAGAGGAAGATCTTAGTTTCCTTGCTTTTCTCCATTATGACATGAAATGTAAGATTTTTTCTACCTTATGATTGAGGCTTAATTTATCCAACGTCTACTTGCTTCCTTTATGGCCTGAATATTTTGGTGAACTACATCTGCCAAAATTATGATATATATTCGAGCCCCCAGAAACAGCTGTTGGACCAATAACACCGTACTTCCCAACCCTCTTTAATTTTCTGTCATTTGTACTCTGTGCAAGTTTGATCTATTAATATATAAATATCAATATATTCAAACTTAAAAACTGGTTGTCAAAAATATTCAGTCTTTACTTTCTTTCAGTTTGCATGTATATATACATACATTTATATAGATATATATATATATATATATATATATATATATAATATATATATATATATATATATGCATATATAATACATACAAATATACATACATGCATATATGCATATATATATATATATATATATATATATATATATATATATATATGTAGGTCCCGGGTTGATTCGGGGTTAACCACAGTAAATAAGGTACTCAATACATAGCAGAGTAAAATTAATTTATTATATAGAAGGAGCTTCTACAGGACTAGAACTGTTTCATTCAAGAGAAATCTTCAGGAAGCTAGTTAACAAGAATTGTATTGGCATTTATACATTTAGGCAGGTTTAAAGGGGTGTTGGTGGGGGACTTTTTTGGGGGTAGGCATAGCGCAAAAATCATACTTGGGGGAGTGGTCAAGGAGTCAGTGTTAAATTAGATAGGAGAATAAATAAAAAATAAAAAATAAAAAATAAAAAATAAAAAATAAAAAATAAAAAATAAAAAATAAAAAATAAAAAATATATAAATATAAAATATAAAAGTAAAATAAAAAATAAAAAATAGAAAATAAAAAATATAAAAAAATAATTAAAAAAAAAATAAAAAATAAAAAATAAAAAAAAAAATAATAAAATATATATATATAATATATATATATATTTTTATTTTTTATTTTTTATTATTTTTTTATTTTTTATTTTCTTTTTTTTTTTCTTTTTTTTTTATTTTTTATTTTTTATTTTTTATTTTTTATTTTTTATTTTTTTTTTTTTTTTTATATTTTATATATTTTTATTTTTTATTTTTTATTTTTTATTTTTTATTTTTTATTTTTTATTTTTTTTTTTTATTTTTTATTTTTTATTTATTCTCCTATCTAATTTAACACTGACTCCTTGACCACTCCCCCAAGTATGATTTTTTGCGCTATGCCTACCCCCAAAAAGTCCCCCACCAACACCCCTTTAAACCTGCCTAAATGTATAAATGCCAATACAATTCTTGTTAACTAGCTTCCTGAAGATTTCTCTTGAATGAAACAGTTCTAGTCCTGTAGAAGCTCCTTCTATATAATAAATATATATATATATATATATTTACATATGTATATATACATATATATTAATATACACACACACACATATATATAATAAATATTAGGGAATAAATCCAAATTTACAGGGAAAAATTAGGATTGAATCCAATTTTATAGTAAAATATTATATTATATTATATTAGAGACAAAACCACTATTATGCAAATCAAACAAAGAAAGACCTAAGCCATACATAAAATAATTTATATAAATTAGAATTTAACAATTATGATTTGCATAATAGTGGTTTTGTCTCTAATATAATATAATATATATATATATATATATAATATATATATATATACATATACATATTTTAAATAAAAATTACAATAATGAGGGTAGAAATTAATTGTAATACACACACGCGCGCGCGCGCGCACACCCACCCGCCCCACATATATATATATATATATATATATATTGTATATCGAACCTAAGTGGTTATATTTAATTTGTTTATTCACATGATTGCCACTGTATCTGCTCATCTGAATTCGTCTTATAACTATTGCTTACCACGCTGAATAGGTCCCCTCTAAAGACATTGGTGTCTAAGTTCGAATCATTTGAGCGCTAATAAGTGCTTTCTTTACCAAGAACCTCTGGATCTCACCTGTTCACACACACGCACACACATACACACACACAAACACCCACACGCACATACAACCCACACCCACATAGATATGTAGATAGATATTAATATATATATATATATATATATATATATATATTATATATATATACAACATATATATATATATACAGCTTTCCTTTTAAACCAATATTAAAACATTACTTTTTTATTTAATCAATGTTTTCTTATACCAGTGCATCAGTCCCTTATTGTTCTTCTCAAACCACCCAAGTTCAACGTTATTCGTCTCCAGTTTCATTCTCAGCTTGTTAGCGGCTTCACCCTTTCTCTTTCCCCACCCCATTTTTTTTTTATTTTGCAAACGGCTTATGTTTATACATACATTCCTGCCTTTAGATCATTCGAGACCTGCTCCCCGGAACTATATTTATAACCAATATATTTTTTGTCGTCATTCTGCTGTGATATTGGTATAGCTTCCATAATGAAGCGTCTATTTCCAATGTAAATTCCATATAGTTTAGAGGTATTATGTTAACATTTTCCTAACAGGCTTTGTTCTATGGTGTACGGTGTAGTGTTTTACAATTCCTCCTTGTAAATGCATGGTGATTCTACAACGGAAAGTTGTACATGTTTTGTCTTTGAATCAGTTGTAACAGTGAACTTTGTACCTTTCACTTTTACTATCGAATTTATGCATTACCTGGTTATCCTAAATGTTTTTCATACTCGCAATGTGTTGTTAGTAAGGAAGTTTTTCTTTTTAATTACAAATATTGTTTTGTTCTATTAAATCTTTTTATTAGATTAGTATCACTGTAACTGGTATGAATTTGTGTAATATGTGTATTGTAATTATGCATATGTATTTATTGTGTTGTATTTTTTCCGCTTGGTCTCTTTGTTTTTGAATAGCCGTTGTAATTTATAAACGTGAATGTGTGGGCGTATGTCTGTTCGCCTTCATATATACACACGTGCATATATGCATGCATAGATGGATACTTATATAAATATACATTTATATATATGTATGCACGTATACAACTATACTCTAACTTTCACACCCCAACCCACTATTTGTCACTTACTGTGTCGACAGTATGTCGGATACAATGCCTGATAGTATTGGTTTTCGCCGCCTCTTGCTATAAGTTCAAATGCAGCAGTGGCTGAATCCGGCTTTCATAGTTCGAGTCTTAGATACACTACCATATATTTCTTCCCTCTTTATCTTTGTAATATATATGTAGTTCAAAGGTTCGACATTGATGTATTAAGTTAACCTAATATAATCGGAAAATTTATGTGCCTGTTGAGTACTCAGAGGCTTACATGTTGTTTCAAGATTCGAAGTTTAGTTGGTTGAGCAAGTGAATGTTAATCGTTGAAACCACCGGAGAATCCTTTCTGACTAAAGTTCAATGTTGGTTTAATTTCTGTCAGAAACCATTCCAGATCATTCCAACGTTGCATCATTGAAAGAAAACTCGTCCGTTAGTGGCCCCCAAACCGATAATGTATGAGTCTTGGGAATTATTTGTTCCATGAACTGATACAAATTGAAGTTTTGTTTCTATGATCATTCCGCAGGGGTTTTATGCATATGAAAGGATAAAGTTACGATCGGAAATTGAAACAGTATTCCTGGCTCCGATCATCCGCAGGTTATTTCTTATAGATAAGTGTTCATATAAATTTAGATATAGATATACAAAGAGACGGAAAGCTAAATAAGCAGACAGGCGGATGGACAGACAGATAGTCAGAGAAAGAGGGAAGGAGAGAGAGAGAGAAATAACGAGGGATAGAAATGATTGATAGAAAGAAAGATAAGCAGATAGACGCACATAATAAATGTGACTGTGCAAATGAACATGTTGTGTCAGAACAATTACCGTCAGAGTTGTTCCGTCTTTAATTTATTCATTAGTTCCTTACATAGCAATTTACAGACAATACTCCAACAATGCTGCAGCATCAATATTCAATGCTTGCAATGCAAAAGATTTCTTCATCTTTGAAATTGAGAGATGGGTAGTTAGATACACACATACGCACACACAAATACCTACATACGTACAATCAAACACAAACACACAGTTACGAGCGTGTGTATGAATGTGTGTTTAGGTGTGTGCATGCGTAAGTATGTATATCTGCGTGTGCATGTACGTGTGTTGTGTGTGTGTGTTTGTCTCAAGCAACATAATCAATGCTGGCTACACAAAAAAATTCCGTCATCTTTCAATCTTTGAAATGAAAAGATAAATAGGTAGATATATGATAGATATATACATGCATCCATACATATAACCATACACAGAGTCACATAGATTTTTACGTATATATATGTGTGTGTGTGCGTGTGTGTGTTAGCTTATACATGTGGTTACGTATATATGTTTGTGTATGTGTGTATATGAGTGTATATATATTTATATGTATGTGTACACATATATATATTAATATATATATGTATATATATATATATGTATATGTATATATATATATGTATATATATATGTATATGTATATATATATTTATTTATATATATATATATATATATATATATAGAGAGAGAGAGAGAGAGAGAGAGATAAGAGATAGATATATTTACTTACTCATATATGTAGATACACACACACACACGCACACACACATATATATATATTATATATATATTATATATATATATATATATATATATAGATATATATATATATATATATATATATATATATATAGATATATATATATATATATATATATATATATACTAAGAATCTGTCTATGTGTATCATATGTGTATTCAATGCTAACTATGTAAAAGTTTTCGTTCATCTTTGAAGCGATTTGACGATATTTAGCGTTGAGATGTCCGACCCGACTACATTTCTTAGCAATTTTTATTTCATCCAATATATATTCCGACAGCAGTATTTCACAAAGTTTTCCTCTGTCAATATATATGATTTATTCATCTATGTTAAACTTTTTTCATCATTTGTTTCTATACTAAATAATGCTATTGATTGAATTACCCACTAAAAAAAAAAGGAATGACCTCTGTGTATATTATGTAATGGTTTTCAATGTAAAGTAGTCTTCTTTTTTTTTTGGCTTTTATTGCACATAAGTTTGTAGAAAATGAGTTCGAATATTCCTTCTGTAGCAGTAGAAAATTTAGGGAACCTTTGCATCCGACCTTATCCAGTCCATATATTGTTCCTGTTTTATGTTCAAACCGGCTAGATCTGACCTCTCACACCTACCCTACAATGTTTATCTAAATGTAAACAATCACATGATGGAAATATTGAAGTTACAAGGCAATGCATATTTAATTCAAATCGATATGAATAAATAAACATCACATGTGACAGAGTAGCCTGAAAACTAACCGGATAAATTATATACTACGTGTGTTATAATGACCAAGTCACACAATGGTGAAGCTACAATTTTCTTATTTGTTCCTGTGTATGTATTGTGTAGGAACACCTCTTTCCGAGGCTGGCGTTGTAATCG
>NC_042999.1:84093996-84103996 GCF_006345805.1 Octopus sinensis
ATATTATATTATATTATTTTATATTATATTATATCACATCACAATACACTACGATAGGTCTGGGATTAGCAGAATTAATTATTAGTGTAAAAGAAACTAAGAGATTTAACTAAATAATATTTATATATGGGTTAAAAATTAGACTAGGAAATGGAGATAAAAATAGAGCAAAATTTAAATTAAAATTAATAATATGGTCCAATAGAAATAAATCAAATAATTTAAATCGATAAGTATTAAATAGTACCATCAGAGAGAGAACTTATAATCACAGCTAGTTAGATCTTATCTTTCTACTTAAATATATAATATACTATGTAGGAGTGATATGTAAGTCAAAGTGAATTTTATGCAAAGTGATTCCAGTATACAGTTATCAATTGAGATATCATTTAAAATATCATTTAAAATATTTAAGAGTCTTAACTCGAGCATGTATACAAGATATTCCATGTTCAATTCTGCTGTTAATTGAATTTCTCCATTATTTCTATACATTAGTATTCAAATGCTTCCATGGAGCAAAGTTGGCAACCTACTCTGCTATTTTTATAGGGTTTTGCTCTTCTGACTAATTCCCAATTAAGGTTATATTTGATGTTATTGTTTTTTAGTCCCAAATTTTACTAGAAGAGTGGTGCTATCAGCTTTATGACGTAATTTAAGGATGAGAGATGGTTATTCAATCTCTGTTATATACAAATATAATATACAAATATAATTAATTAATAAGGGTGAGAGAATTAGATACTAATTTAATAGTATATCTATTCAATACCAAGTGGCCTAGTGCTCCGAGAAACCTGGATTATTATAATATTTTATTAATATTATAATATTTTTACAAAATAAATATAAGAGAGTGGTCACTATATGGCTCACTCTAGCACCAGTTAATCCAAAAGGTTTCAACCACAAAAATACATGTTTCCCATGAAAGTCAGTACGATTGTTAGCTCACACGGACAGGGCAAATAAAAAATAACAAAAATACAGATTATTTTGGGACAATTGTTCGCTATAATGAATTAAATGTAATTTACTTACAAAAAAATCCACTTGTAGCTCGTCAGCCAAAACTATCTGGATGAAATCCACTCAATCACACGCCAGATTTTACCATAACGATAAATACGCGTGTGGTTCAATTGATTATAGTGACCACTCTCTTATATTTATTTTATTTTATATACAAATATATATATATATATATATATATATATTTGGTGAAATAGAAAGATGAATAATCTTGTTGCAGATTAATCAAAAGTTTTACCGATACCTTGGTAGCAAAAATCACAGCAGGAGACAGCACGGTTGGAGGTACACCCATATGGTGTTGCAACCGTGCGTTGGTGCGGATAATTGAATTTTAATATTATTAGTGAATTGAAGAAATGGAGTTGAACGAAGATTGAACAGAAATCGTTTTATTGCATTCTACACGTGTTTCGAAAGCCACAATTTACCAATTCCGATTGAATAAGGAGACCATATTGTGTATTCTCTTCAGGAAGAAATAGGAATTCCGTTGGCAAAAACAAAAACAGAACAGAGGCGCAGCAAAACAAATCGAACGAGGCTCCTAAGAGCCCATGGCCAAACTGTTTATCAATGTATGTTGAAATCGGGTGGTGGGTGCGTTGAAGATTTTAACAGGTCAGGCAGCGGTCATTCCGGTGGGTGAGGGCACGGGTTGCGTAGATGTTCTTTGTGACCGAGACTAAGGTTCTGACTATTTAAAGAATATTAGGTGTATTATATGGGGCGGGACAAAATCTACTTAGAAACATGTGTGTGTGAACTGTTCTATATGTGCGCGGCCGCAAGTTGGTAAAAGGCGCTACACACTGGTCACTGCTGAAAAATCCGTCAGGCGGCAGAACATTTATGTGTGCGTGTGTTCGTCTAATCATGCTTTGTCAAAAAAAACCCCCGTCGTCAAAACAAAACACCATTCGCCTACTGGGAGTAATTCCCCTTGCAATGGTTGATCATATTTCTCTTAAAAGGCTTTTTCAAAATTTATTTCCAAGGGCTATTTTCATATAAGTAGGGTAACCGGGTGCAGGTATCATTTATAAGCGTCATTTATAAGCAAGATAAGTATAACGCCGCCATCGAAAAAGCCGACTGTAAAAGTCCGTTTACCATCCGGTCTCTGGCGAACAATATATGGAAAAGCTCGGAGATGCAAAGATTGCACTTCCTTCTGCCCCTATCAAATGGGAGGGCCACCGACAAAATTGACCATTCCAGCCTGTAGCTTGAGTTCGTATTCTTCAATCGCCATATTAGCTTGCTAAGACCCGTGGTCTGGCATTTATTCACGTCGCGAAAAGTTGCGTAATGGTTGGAGATTCGTAAGGCCAATTTTGACGATGAGGCCCCGACATATGAGTAGACATCTGAGTCCGTGCAAACCTTGCATTGGTAGACGGCGTTTCTGATCTTGGAGTTCCCCGACGTGAACCTTATTCTATTAGGATTAGTTTCTGAAATTAGAACTGCGTTACTGTTACTATATTTGTTGCGAGAACTGCAGCCGCTTACTAATTTATTTTCCACTAAGTCACTATTAACTAACGGAATAACCCCAGATTCTACACTATCACTCAGAGTGCTGTAATTGCTAGTGCCCGTGGTACTGCTATTGCCGGAAACGATGCTGGAGTTGCTAGTGGGACTCTCTACCCTAATGAGCCGAGTTGCGCTCACCTCACTACTGCCATTGTTACCGTTAATGACATCACCCTTATTTATATCTAAACCCCTAGTATATAATCCCTGGTTGGAGCTGAGATTATCAGTCACTGTACTGACTCTCATATCATTATTACTACTATTATTATTCCTACTGAGCGTTAAACCGGGAGCGGAAGAAGCTGTGCCTCCGGAAAAAGGTGATAGGGTCTTAGTAAGCTGCCTATTATTATGGGAGGCGATTATCTGGGCGAGGTTTTTAGTGTTGGAGAAAGCTATCCTAACTTTATGCGAGTTAACCGTGGAGTAATACTTGGAATTTCTGGGGAAGTTATTGGCGATGGCTTGTCTAAACATGAGGGGGAGGTTAGTTCTAATCTGCTTACCAAAGGGAATTACAAACCATATATGCTTATTCCTATTTATGTGATGGGTCGGGACGCCAGCTCTCGCATTCGGGTGGGTGATTCTCGGATGAATAACGGGTTTTGGGTTAGTGTGAACTCCCCCGGACCGATAATTATCCTTGTTCGCTAAATTAAATGCGGAAGTGACTGCCCCAGCACCCGCCGCGCTCCCGTCATTACTTAAATTATTTATGTTACTATAGACGGCCCTATCCTGATGACCGAATGATGGCATCGGAAGGGCCGGATCAATATAAATTACCTTCTGCCTATAACCGGCCTTGGATAGTGCGGCGTTATAAAATTCCGCTTTCTACATAAAAATATCGGCACTAGCGGACAAGTTAGACAATCTTAGAGAGATGTTTTTAACCAAATTGTCTGTTACGGTTTTGGCATGATTGAAGAAGACACTGACATACTTCAAATAAGTGGAAGGCTTATGGTAAGGGCAGTATGAATCGCTATTAAGGTTAAGTGTAACGTCTAGGAAATTAGCCTTGGTGAGTTCATTATCAAAAACCATATTCATGCCCATTCTATTAAAAAACCTAGCTAACCTACTCTTAGTTTTCTGCACTATTCTGTTCGTGGTGTTTTGCAGGTAAAACAGACAATCGTCACGATACAGGCCGCCCGCGATCTCCGGGAATTGGTCGGACAATTCGTAGAGAATATAGATTCCGACCAAATCGGCTATCTGCGCACTATCCGAACTACCCATAGGCACATCAAATTCATTGGGAGTATCTTTCCGGATCCACAACTTATTATCAAACTTAATAAACGATTTCCTGGCAACTAAAATGATATCTATTTCTTCCCTGGTGAGGCCTGCCTTGTTGTGAGCATGCCAAAGGGCCTTATTTAGTACTCTAGGGTTAATCGAGGGGTAGAAGCTTGCGATATCAAACTGAATGAACCTAGTACGGTTCTTATTGGGGATGGAAGAGAACCACTTCACTACCTGCGAGGAGTTGGCCCAGAGGCTGAGCTTCAGCTTGTTTACTAAACTAGGGATATATTTATCTAAAATGTACTTACTGATTGTCCCGATATCAGAGCTAGCAGGGCATATGAGTCTTAGCGCTGGGTTGGTGTAGAAATTCGGTTTATGGTCCTTCACTATAAATCTAGGTTGCTTAGGGCTAAGCGGCTGCGTTCTCATTTGAATTCCGTGTTTAAACATTATTTCCTTAATTTCCAAGTTTACCTCCACAAGGTACTCCAATTGGTTGTTCTATAATTTTTCTTGATCTCTTTACCGAGTAAATCTAGGTACTGTTTATTGGGTAACTTGTATGTGTTCCTGGTCTTGTCGGACTGGACCAGGACTCCGTCCGTTCTATTAATGTCCTTGGTAATTTTATCTAGGTATCTGAGGTGAACATTTCTCCTGGGTGACTTCCTGAACTTAATCTTTCTAACTATGTCCCACAAGTCGTCCTCAAACTTCTTCAGTCTTGGGTTAGGTGGCGGCGTATCCATTGTTTTAAAAAGGCCGCCATAAATGTTCTGCCGCCTGACGGATTTTTCAGCAGTGACCAGTGTGTAGCGCCTTTTACCAACTTGCGGCCGCGCACATATAGAACAGTTCACACACACATGTTTCTAAGTAGATTTTGGCTCGCTCCATATAATACACCTAATATTCTTTAAATAGTCAGAACCTTAGTCTCGGTCACAAAGAACATCTACGCACCCCGTGCCCTCACCCACCGGAATGACCGCTGCCTGACCTGTTAAAATCTTCAACGCACCCACCACCCGATTTCAACATACATTGATAAACAGTTGGCCATGGGCTCTTAGGAGCCTCGGATTTGTTTTGCTGCGCCTCTGTTCTGTTTTTGTTTTTGCCAACGGAATTCCTATTTCTTCCTGAAGAGAAAGACACAATATGGTCTCCTTATTCAATCGGAATTTGGTAAATTGTGGCTTTCGAAACACGTGTAGAATGCAATAAAACGATTTCTGTTCAATCTTCGTTCAACTCCATTTCTTCAATTCACTAATAATATGTATATATATATATATATATATATATATATATATATATATATATATATATATATTATATATATATATATATATATATATATATATGTATATTTATATATTTATATATTATTTTATTAATTAATTTATTTATTTACTTATTTATTTATTAAAATTTTTTTTTAATATATAAATATCAAAATATTAAAAGTTTAATAAAAGATAAAGAGTAAAACACTACGATCGTTTCATGGCTGTACCAAATCGAATAACAATAATTTAAATTCAATTAATAATTCGAGTTATGGTTACAGTCAATCTTCAGGTTAATTGAAATATTTTTAAAATAATCACAAATATTTAAGCAATATTTTAAAGACATAAATAATATAATAATTTTACTTATCAAACTACTATCATACTAGAAACTTAAAACTTAACAATTACGATTATATCAAAATCGATTATAATGTTAAATATTAATTTTAATTTTTTTAATGTAAGAAACCCACCAATAATTTAATACCGGTAATAGTCTATATCTAATTACATAAATATTTTTTTTAAATGACTATTATATATAAATTATCAATGAAAATATATAAATGTATATTAATATTATAATTAAGATCTAAAATAATCTCTATAAATAAATATATATGCACATATAATAAAGACCTAATAAATTAATTTTTCATATTTAAAGATGAAATAGCTAATTTCAAAAATACAAACAAACAAACTTAAACGAACTTTCGGAAATACTTATAGAAATAATCAATTCGTAGTTATATAGTATCGAATAAATACTATAAATACTATAAATATATTTATCAATGAGAATAAAACTAGCAAATATCAACTTAAAAAGACAATAACTAAGTTATGCTATTAAGTTAGACATGGCCTGGACCAATCTTTGGTCGAAACATATCTAAGTTTATCTAATTTTAATTATAAGAAATTTAAAACTACAATTAATACTATTAATACCTGTATATACATAAACCTAACTTCAGACAACTCGTATACTTGCTATCAAACAACATATCTATCGCTAAGTAATATCTAACGAATAAACTTAAATTTAATATCTAATAATTATATAGAAAATTACGATAATTAGATCATTACATAAACAACGATATTTACATAAGAAAAATATTATTACACCAAAGACTTATAAAATATTAAAATTTACAATTTAAAGATCTTAAATACAAATAAACACTTATCTTAGCGAGGTTTTGTAATGAACTAAAATTTTGAATCGGAAAACGTCTTTACAGCGTTTATAAGAATACTCGTGGAATTACGTTATTAGCAAAAAAAGAATAAATTGTTGAAGAATTCATTAAGCCTGGGGAACAAATACGCTTTATCAATGAAGATTGTGAATGGGAACAGTAATGGTTTATCAATAAGTGTAAATAGAATGAAGTCACAAATAAAGAATAAAATCACTCTATACCATAAGATTTATTAATAAAATAACTATGATAAATAATACTTAATACAGAATAAATTAAATAATTTAAATGATTAAAAACCACTAATTATTAAATATACTCTAAAAATCTTATATGATTGATAATTATATAAAACATTTTTTTATAGTAACCCCTCAACGTACTATAAAGTCTTTCCCAATGCTAAAATTAGATATAGACTATTACCGATATTAGATTATTGGTGGGTTTCTTAACTTAAAAAATTAAAATTAATATTTAACATTATAATCGATTTTGATATAATCATAATTGTTAAGTTTTAAGTTTCTACTTTCATAGTAAGAGTTTATTATGAGTAAAATTATATTATTTATATCTTAAAAATATTGCTTCAATATTTGTGATTATTTAAAAAATATTTCAATTAACCTGAAGATTGACTGTAACCATAACTCGAATTATTAATTGAATTTAAATTATTGTTATTCGAATTGGCACAGCCATGAAACGATCGTAGTGTTTTACTCTTTATCTTTTATTAAACTTTTAATATTTTGATATTTATAAAAAAAAAAAAAAAAAATAATAAATATATAAATTAATAAATAAAATAATGTATAAATATAAAAATATAAATACATATATATATATATATATATTTAAAATTTATAAGTTTAAATTATTTAAATCATTTTTTAATTTTTAACTTTTATATTTTTAAATTAATTTTAGGTGTTTTTCATTGAGTTTTTCATTGTGTTTTTCATTGTTTGATTTGCCTAATAGTGGTTTTATCTCTAATTTAATATAATATAAAGGGTAAAGGGGTAAAGACCCCCTTCGGTCATGAATGACCATGGGATTGCACCTAGAAAGTTACCCTCCTAGACACAAGTCTGGGCAAGGTTGTTTATGGAAGACCAGCAGTCGCCCATGCATACCAGGCTCCCCTCTCCACGCCACCAGTGTTATCCAAGGGAAAGACAAAGGTCGATACAGCTTGGCACCAGTGACGTCGCAACTCATTTCTACAGCTGAGTGAACTGGAGCAACGTGAAAAATAAAGTGCCTTGCTCAAGAACACAACACACAGCCCGGTCTGGGATTCGAGCTCACAACCTCACGATCGTAAGCTCGATGCTCTAACCACTGAGCCATGCGCCTTTATAATATATATATATTATATATATATATATATATATATTATATATATATTATATATATATATATAATATATATATATATAATATATATAATATATTATATATATTATATATATATATATATATATAATATTATATATATATATATATATATATATATATATATATATATATTATATTATATATATAATATATATATATTATATATAATATATATAATATATTATATATATAGGCGCAGGAGTGGCTGTGTGGTAAGTAGTTTGTTTACCAACCACATGGTTCCGAGTTCAGTCCCACTGCATGGCATCTTGGGCAACTGTCTTCTACTATAGCCTTGGGCCGAGCAAAGCCTTGTGAGTGGATTTGGTAGACGGAAACAGAAAGAAGCCTGTTGTATATATATATATATATATATATATGTGTGTGTGTGTGTATGTTTGTGTGTCTGTGTTTGTTCCCCTAGCATTGCTTGACAACCGATGCTCGTGTGTTTACGTCGTCGTTACTTAGCGATTCGGTAAAAGAGACCGATAGAATAAGTACTGGTCTTTCATATATTTTGCTCTATAAACTAATTGTTCCCTACAACAAATGTGAAGAATGTCTATACTCCGCTTCAAGCTTTAATAGTGGTAACACTTAGAATATAGCTGTATGGATACATTTGGAGGCAGAATGAAATCTAGATGACGATCAACCAATAGAGAGTACATAGACATCACACAACAATATATGCATGTTGCAGAAACATATATCGGGCAGAGATTTAAGAGAGTATACTGTATAAACGACTGTAATGAATCGCCTTATGTATGAGTATATATATATATATATATATATATATATATATATGTGTGTGTGTGTGTGTGTGTGTGTGTGCGTGTGCGTTGCTCAGTGGTTAGGGTGTCAGCATCATGAACGTAAGATTGTGTGTTCCATTCCTGGGCCGGATGACGCGATGAGTTTTTGAGCAAAACACTTCATTTCACGTTGCTCCAGTCCACTTAGTTGGTAAAAATGAGTAACGCTGCGATGGACTGGCGTCTCGTTGAAACCGTTGAAACCGGGAAACTGGGCCCATGAGCTTGGCTAGGCTTTAAAAGGGCGCATTTATGTTTATTATATATATATATATATTTATATAAACGGCGATGCATCAGCTTGGCCGCATCTCTGAGCTGAAACTACAGAAAAGATTATATATATATAATTCCTTCTGGAAAGTACCCTGAGATGTATAATATATTTGTTTTAATCTTTTCTGCCCATTTTTTCAATGAGCTTGTTAAACATCTTTATATTCTCAACATACTGTTACTTTTTTATGTCCTTAACATGTCCCTGTTACCAAAGACTGTATATATATATGTAATGTAGCAATTTGCAACAACCAATAATTAACGCAACCAAACTTCCACATGTTACTTTTGACAATCTTTTTCCAAAGAGTGAAACCGGTAAAGTAAATAAACATCTTTTAAATTGCATTTTCAAACCTTCTTTCGTGTATATATATATATATATGTATATATATATATATATATATATATATATATATATATATATATATATATATATATATATATATGTATATACATACATTTGCCTCATGTCTATAACTATGACTTTCAGGTGATTATAACCCGGCGCTGTGTGTCATATCCTCTGCATCAATCGTAGCCTAACGCTGAACAAGCAGGGCAATTAAATTGTGTGTAACCATCGGTGGTCTTTACACCAATTTATATATAATCGTGGACAGTCTCTTCAATTTAGCCCCGCTTCGGTTGAAGTACGTGATGTTGATAAGCCACAAAAATGGTGTAAAACATCGATGACCATCGCTCCTGGATAGGGCTTGGTTAGTTGTCTTGCCTGTCTCCTGGCACTTTCAGAGAGTATTCTCCTCCATGTTAAATCGCAGCCAGCCGGCAAACAAGCAATGCAAATATATTGTGTATATGTGTTATATATGCACTATATATGCCTTATGTATATATAGAGTGCATGGGCATGGGATTGATATGAGTAACTATCTACTGTTTCAGGTAAAAATTGTCGATAACTTGGCCATCTGCAGGCAATGAGTTGTTGAATTCTGACGTCATGGGAACAAAGGACCAGTAAATCTCCTATAATGAGATTCGCAAAAGCTCAGCGGGGCTACAGTAAGTGAACTGCATCAATAAGACGCATGAGCTAATGGGAGTGACTGAAAGAGAGCCACGGCTCAACTCACTGCAGGGTAAAATGGAGAGATATGCACTGATATATA
>NC_042999.1:84106496-84183996 GCF_006345805.1 Octopus sinensis
AAACGGAAAATGTTTTTCGGCACAGGTATGCATATAGACATAGACATGTGCGTGTGTGTTTGTGTATGAATAGACATAGACATTTGTGTGTGTGCGCGCGCGCGTGTGTTGTGTATGTATGTGCGTCTGTTTGTGTGTGTTGTGTGTCTGTAAACATATATACACACGCACACATATATACATATATAACGACATATTACAGTCATTGAAACGCGGTCACGCTAGGCAACCACCTTGATGATTTTAATGGAACAAATCGAGCCCAATACTTGGTCCCTATTTCATCAGACATATTTGCCGAACTGGTAGATTACTGAGAGGAAAACAAACCAATATCGGTTGTAAAACGTGTCTTGTGTATCGTATGTATGTATGCATGTATGTATGTATGTATGCATGTATGTATGTATGTATGTATGTATGTATGTATGTATGTATGTATGTATGTATGTATGTATGCATGTATGTATATATATAATATATATATAGATATATATATATATATATATACATACATATATATGTGTGCATGTATGTGTATACAGAGAGAGAGAGAGAGAGAGAGAGAGAAATGCATTTATGTGGGGTTAAAAAGTTACCTAGTGAGCAATGCTGTCGGGAATATAGCATCCCTCTTAGACCTAGACTTGGGTTTCAGATCGAAAAAGGGAATTCTGTTTAAACACATGCACTACTCTTGAACATCACGACGGCGGAAAAGGCGGTGTATCTAACACATCTCTCTGTCTGCCTCTCTCTCTCTCTCCCTCTTTCTCTCTCTCCTCTCCCCCCCCCTCTCTCTCTCTCTGAATGACCTTTCCCTGAAGAAGCACTTACCTGCCAGAAAAAAACAATCCCCGAACTATCATCTAAGAGGTTGCAATTCGATATCATATTCGAGTTAGCTGCAGTTTTTTCAAGTTTTCCAGCCATTATCGCCCATCATGTATGTATGCATGTAATGTATGTATATATATATAATATATATATATATATATATATATATGTGTGTGTGTGTGTTGTGTGTATGAATATATATATATATATATATATTATATATATAATATATATATACATATATATATTATTTTAAATTAGAGATAAAACCACTTTTAGGCAAATCAAACGGTGAAAATCATACGCCAATACATAGAAATAAAATTAATTAAAAAATATATAAAAAATATAAAATATAAAATATAAAAATCCAATTAAAATATTTAAATTAAAGTTAAAATTTTTAAAAATTACTTAAATTAATAATTTAAACTTATAAATTATAAATATATATATATATTTATTATTATTTTATTTAATTCTTTATTTTTTAATATTTATTTATATTTTTTATTTATTTATTATTTTTTATAAACTATCAAAAAGTATTAAAATTTTAATAAGATAAAGAGTAAAATCACTATATATATATATATATATATATATATATATATATATATATATATATATATATATATATATATATATATATATATATATATATAATATATATATATATATATATATATATGTACGTATATATACATATATATATATATATATATATATATAATATATATATATAATAATAATATATATATATATACATACATACATTACATGCATACATACATGATAGGCGATAATGGCTGGAAAACTTGAAAAGACTGCAGCTGATTCGAATATGATATCAAATTGCAACCTCTTAGATGAGAGTTCGGGGCTTGTTTTTCTGGCAGGTAAGTGGTTATTCATGGAAAGGTCATTCAGAGAGAATGAGAGTCAGACAGATAGACAGACGGACATACAGATTTGTTAGATACACCTCCTTTTCCGCCGTCGTGACGTTGAAGGGTACGGTGTGTGTTTAAACAGAATTCCTTTTTTTCGACCACAAACCCAACACTAGGTCTAAGAGGGATGCTATTCTCCCGACAGCATTGCTCAGTAGGTAACTTTTAAACCCACATAAATGCATTTCTTTCTCTCTCTCTCTCTTCTCTCTCTCTCTCTCTGTATACATACACACACACACATATATATATATCTGTGTGTGTGTATATATATATATATATATACATACATGTATACATACATACATACATACATACATACATTCATACATACATACATACATACATACATACATACATACATACATACGTACATACGATATATAAGACACGTTTGACAACCGATATTGGTTTGTTTTCCTCTCAGTAATATGATAGAATAAGTACCAAATATTGGGCTCAATTTGTTCCATTAAACTCATCAAGGTTATTATTCAGGGGAGGGTTATTCACACAGAGAGAGAGAGAGAGCGAAAGGCCTCTGTCCGACCTTTTTCTATGCTGCATGGATGTCTTCGTATGTGGTGTTTTCTGACATCCACCTAGTTCATATGTGTCCAGATTTTATACTGGTTAAAATGTATCCCTGCCCTGCAGCTTTATTTTAGGTTGTTGGCACTGTTAAAGTTAAAGCGAATCGGATGATAATTGTTTAAACCGTCTTATATTCTTGGTCGAGTACAATTAATACTGACCTCAAAGACTAACAGAAGTAGTGAGAAACTTTTTACAGCCATAAGTGCTTAAACGTTACCTGCCTGGACATCTTATCCTTATCTATTCAATATATATATATATATGTATATATATGTAACTGTGGCGGTACAGGTGTCAATCCATTACGGTCGTTTCTATCAACTCCTCTAATTGATTAGTGACAACATTATATCATTGTAAAGAAACCGTCGGATGAATTCATGAACTTCAAAGTAAGGAGCATTCAAAATAAAGGATTTTCAAAATGATTGGTCTGTAGATTTTAAACTACGTTGCATCATTTTGAATGTCCTTTATTTTGAAGTTCATAAATTCATCTAGCGAAAATCGTTTCTTTACAATTGTGTAATGTTTTCATTATTCAATTAAAAGAGTCGTTAGAAACGGCCGTAATGGATTGATACCTGTACCTCTACTATTACTCATATTTTATTCACTTGTCTTGGAATCTGCCTTTCGTAAATATTATGGACCGTATATTTAATATAATGTACATGTCTGAGTAGCTGAAGAAGGGATTTCTTCACTCAGCTGGGTCTAATTGTCTACATACACTGCAAGAGTATCTTTCAGCCGGTACTTATATACCAAGTTTGATATTTACATAAAATTGTTGTATTTGTATATTATTCCGACCTAACAAATTGCCTCAGTTTATGTACCTAATTTAAGTGAATCTTCCTCATATGTGTTTTTGTGTATGTGTGTTTGTATGTGTTTGTGTATGTAGTTTGTATGCTTGCACATTTTTTAACTCTAGGAGATATAGCTTGTAAAGTCCGCTAGAAGTTTCTGAAATCACTATAGCGTATACTCACCAGCCTCGGTTGTGCGACACACACATAAATACTCCGCGCAGACATGCACGCACGTACAATGAGATTCGTACATAACACACTGTTTGACCGCGTAATGTGAAACAACATGTTTGCGAAGCTAACTAATCAACCACCCCCATCGTCTCCTGCCTCTATATGAGTGTGTGTGTGTGTGTGTGTGTGTTCATTTGTGCGTGTGGGTGAGTGTGTGCATGCGTGTGTGTATGCGTATCTTTCTATCCACATTTGCATGTATGTATGACTTCATAATTATTTTTCCATAATGTTTCTATTCTTTTCTATTCTTTTCTTTTTTTTTTTTTTTTTTTTCTTTTTTATTTTGTTAACGTGCTATTGTTTTGTAATACAGATCAAACATTGTTTTAGCTATGTTTTATGTTTTCGGCAGAAAATTCTCTAGAGCAACGAATAAGGGGTTGAGACGTTGGAAACGTTATATATTTTTTTCCACGTTTGTTTCTAAAACTGACTAAAGCCGTAAAACTTCACACATCATGTGAATCGTGTTGAAGTGTTAGACTTATTTCAAGTACGAATGAAGGTTATTTATATATTTTCTCTTTCTCAGCAAACAATATTTTTGCAGGTTTTTCAATATATCCTCCAGCTGTTTAAGTAAATTTTCTATTTTAAAATCAAAATTATAAATTATTTTTGTTCCTCTAAAGATCATTATTTTTCCCCAGAAATTTACACATATACATTCGTACTAATACACACACACACACACACACACACATGTATTATACTTCTTCGTTCCTGCCATATACATTTATGAAACACCTTTCCATAACTCCACGAAACGCATACACACACACGCACATACACACACGTGATATCGTGATAATCAATTTTGTACTTATATGAAATTCTGTTTTACTGTTTCATTTACGTTTATTTATTTGTTTTCTTTTCGTTGTAATTTATTTTATATTTCATTCACACAACGACAGAATAGTCTACATTTACTATACTCTTTTCTTCTAGCAAGAAACTAATGTTACGAAAGGATTACGAATATTTAAAATTGTTACTATGCACAATGTAAAATGGTATATGCCTAATTGGATAACACGGAATACGGGTTTTTCCTTAAGCTTGGCAACGACATAAGAATAAAAGAATAAAAGAATATGTTGAAGGTATGATATTGAATAGAGCAGCGCCAACTCCCACATTTTACCTAATATTTGGCATGAAACAGTTTATCAATTTGTACTGAAATTATACACACATACACACATACACACACATACACACACATACACACAAACACACATACACACACACATATAGAAACATTTTGTGCCTATGTGTAAGGAGAAACATGTAATAGTGCAAGTAAGTGTAACAGGATGAAATTATCAAAACATAACATGATCTAATTTTTAGATCATGTTACAATGCCAAAAGTAAAATCATCCAACAGTTACAGCATCGTGTTAAAGATATCTTAAGAAGAGCATCACCTATTAAACAATATATTTCCAGGAAATGCACAGTCAGCACATTAAGTGAAATTACTATCGATTCGCAATCATATGCGTTAGAGGAGAAACGAAGATATGCTATGATTCTTTCCCTACTTTAAATGTATGTGTGAAATAATATTGCAGTCTACCCAGGCCTTATTGAAACTAGATATTATTTAGGGTTTCGAGACTTGGCAGCTAATCCTATTGGAGTTAACTAAGCATTTGTAGGAGAAAAGTGAGGGTGGGAGGCGCAAGAGAGAAAGAAGGTTTGGTAGTGAGAGCTGATAGAGCCTGACGCGAAAACGAGGTGTTTGCAAATAGAGGCTGGTAGTTGAGGATCTGCTGGTCAGTGAGAGAGTAAGGGAAATGGAACACTGAGCATTATAGGAATGAGCAGAAGAGTCGCCGTAGATGCTGCTGTGAAAACGTCTAGATGACTTTGGTAGAGAAATGTTTAGTGAGGTTAGTAGAATATCGCTTGGACTCGGGCCAAGGATTGTTCAGATTTGATCAGCTCTCCAGGATAAGGCTGTATGTTGTAAGATCTGAAATTCACAAGAAACCATGACAAAGTTTCCAAGTATTTTATTTTAAACCAAAAGATAATAATAATACATTCTGCAGATTTTTCGACTTAGTATATCTACTGAAGATTATAATAAAGAGAATCAAACTTATAAGAGTCTCTCTGTGTACTGAAGATCTTACAGCAGAGAAAGTGTGTTTTCTCTTGGGAACAAACAACTTGTGGTAAAAAAAAATTCTTTGCTTAAAGTAGAAACTTCAAAGACATGAACTGCAGAACATAAAAGGCATATGAATGTATCTCATGCTGTTATGCAGAGCAACACTGAAAGGCTAATGGAAAATAAAAGCCGTAGTACATACTGTACAAAATTAAGAAATAAGGAAGAAAAAAAAACTAATCAGAGTTCACTTTAGATGTCGGGACATTATAGCTACAGTTTCAGAAATTACATTTATTGCACGCATTATAACCATAAATGTGTATGATAATTACTACTGAAATTTGAAGGCGTTTCTGAAATGTATGTTGTATTTCATCTGGCAATTGACCACATCTGTCTTTCCCAAGATATTTCTGCTGCTGTTGATTTAGCTTTGAAGAGTTGCCCACCGAACCGACACGAAATTACCTGAGGTTTGAAGTGTGTGCGTTAGAATGATTGCTAACAGTAACAAATAACCACAAACACATGCATACATGCAGTGCACTCATTCATGCACGCTATGAAAGACAACTTTAATACACACAAAATCACATATACATAAACATAAATCATGTTTGTCTATTATGGGACCTAGAATACTTGTTATACAACAATTACATAATGTCAAAGCACATATTTCTCTATACAAAGATAATTTATGAATGGATTTTCTATATGTTCCTTATTATACTGATTAGTATGAAAACGAATCTGTCATATGAATTATGTCACATAAATACGCACTGAATTCTAAAAGTATGCGTTACTTAGAAATTGCTATTTCAAAAAGCGCAATTGTTTGCTATAGTACAAGTTTATTTTATGAGTATTTTAATTCTATTTTCGGGAAAAAAACCTTCAGACGATTGAACACCGCATTGCGTGATTACTGAGTAGCACGAGGTGAATACTCATGGATTAGACTAAAAGCGTTTGTGAAATGAACAACCCATCATTTAGCCAAGTATAACGTTAGCACATTGGCAGAGTCACTATAGCGTTGTATAGAATGCCTCATGTCACTGGTTTTAATTCTGCCTGCTGGGCTCACATCCGGTCAATGTCAAGGTTACATTTCATCCTTTCGAAGTAATAAAAAAAATGGCAAATCAGTGAGGTGAATTGTCAGAACATTGAGAAAGACAGGCAGGGAAGCTTGCTGTATTTGTTCCGATCCTTTGCATTCTGTGTAAAAATTTTGCCATGGCCTACTTGTTGATAGGTTGAATCCGCCAACAGCACCACCAACTGGTCATTGGGTGTTTTTAACTGGGTCCATTCTGTTTTAACGATTCGGGTCATTCCTGCGGTTTAAGGATTACCTCCTGTCTCCCCACGACGAGTCTCCAAGGCTGAGTCGCAGTTTCCCTATTCACTAGGGTAAAGGGTTAAAGGGTAAAGATCCCCTTCGGTCATGAATAACCGTTGGATTGCACCTAGAAAGTTGCCCCTCCGAGGCACAAGCCGGGGAAAGTAGATTGTAGAAAATTAGCAAGTCGCTCATGCATACCAAAAATCCCCTCCTCACGCCACCGATGTTATCCAACGGAAAAGCAAAGGCCAATTCAGCTTGGCACCAGTGGCGTCACAAACTCACTTCTACAGCTGAGTGAAGTGGAGCAACCTTAAATAAAGTATGTTGCACAAGAACACAACACAGTGCGATCCGTGAGTCGAACTCACTGCCTCATGATTGTAAGCTCGATCTTCCAACCAGACGCCCTTACCGCCTTTTTCACGGGATATGCTAATAACATGGGAATTTAACTTATAGTCAATGTCCTGCGGTGAACACGATCAATATTTTCCTTGCTGGGCAGTTGTAGGACTTCAGACCTTGTGTTATCTTGAATGTTCTCCTTTCTCATAAATTCAGCTTTTGCACAGTTGATAAAGGGGGCGAGTTATCCTAAGTTTGTAACCATGTCCGCATGAATGTCCTTTGGGGCTAAACTCCTTTTCTGCCACATTTTGTTACTTTTGAAGTCTTCTTTGAACCGTGACCTGTTAGTTTACTTGGAAAGCCACAAAGCAGTTATTAATAAGTACAGGTGAAATAAATTTTGCAAGATTTCGCAGCCCTAGCATTACTCCTTCTTTGTCAGACCTCGTATGGCTTTTACTGAAACGTCTGGTAATTCTTTTATATCCAACGCCGATAACAAAAACCATTCGAAGAAATGAGGGTAAAGAAAAGTAGCTAATACACAGATGAAACTTTGGGTGAATTTTAATTCTATGCAAAAGCTGTTTATTTTACAAAATTAGTGAAAGGAATATTCCGATCACCATTACGAAGTAACATAAATTGTACAGAAAACTGAAGCTGCAATTCGCCTGTAAATTCTCATGTGCTCACCGGTGTTTTTGTGTTTCGGCACTGGAAACCACCAGCATAATAAATTAGCGTAAGTGTTTGGATAAACTATACACTTCCTAACACTACCTAGTTTTGTATCTCTATGGATTTATTCTGTTTTTACTTGAAATGGTCGACCTATTAAATATGATTTGTTGATGTTCTTACGCCCCAAATGAATACGGATCTAATAGACCAGTGTAAAAGTATTCCTCTCTGGCCATCCTATCTTTTGTTAATTCAATCTATTTAAGACTAAAATATACATTTTGAAATACTGGGTGATAATTTAAATAATTCGGAGGGAGTCTACCGACCAATTTGTACTCTCTTGTTCCTTGAAGTAAATACCAATACAAATATACGAGGGAAGGATACTGTAAAGCTTTTTGAAAGTTTGGCTTGTATATGGTACAGCGTCCATCATATTTGCTAGTTCCCCACAACTGTTGGAGGATTAAACCGGTTTATATTCGGCTTAAATATTGAATTCAATGACACTTGGAAGTAAATGAATAGAACACAAATTCAGCGGGATAATATTTGGGGGTTGTGCCAGGCGTCGACGGTAACACGGTAGGCATGAGGAGCTAAGACAAGAATATATTCCGGATGGATTGGTGGAAATATTATGGACATAACCAGTGCCGAAGAACAGAAGCCACTGTCATATCAATACAATAAGAAGATATTGGATATATCATATATATGAGCTACGCTTTGTGACGTTATTGAGTACATCTCAAAAAAGAAGTAAAATTATTTTGTTTTAGATATAGTCTCCTTACGACTTCGTGTATAGTAGCACTAACGCTTTTGATCTAGGAACTATGGCGTATTATAGATTTATAGATCTTATCATTTTATATTCTGTCAGGAATTGATAAGAACATAACTATTTTCTGATTCGAAAGAGAAAAAGCAGTTTTAGAGTACATTTAGGTACGTTGTATGGGTTCACCAGGAAAGATAGTCACAGATTGAGTGGCTTACGAATACGTACTGTATAAAATACATTAAAATCGTTTAAAACACTAAACTAGGCTGCATTGAAAAACTTTTCTCCACAGAAAAAATTATATCTTACTTTACTGTGCACATGATCACAAAGATAATATATTAAATATCAAATCTACACAGTAAAGAAAGTGTTTGAAAACGATGTAATCTCTCAATATTTAAGATATAATTAAAATAAACAACAAAGATTTATCACTACTGAAAAAAAGCAAACCTTGGAGCATTTACAGGTAAAATTAACAGTCAAGACTCCTTGAAATGTCACTACATAGTATAAGATGTATATGAAAAATGATAAATATATTGGCCGTGTCTAGTCATGCTGCCTACAATATGTGTAAAATTTGGCCTGTTCCTCAAAAGGTAACGTTAAAGAATATAAGGAAAGTTAACGCAACGAATAAGTAATTGGAACAAAATAAGACAAGACCATCAACATAGTATTCAAACTAGAGGGGAATTGATCTGCAAAACTAAAAGCCAAAACGTTCTTGTTTTAAAATAGGTTTCCAGATATGTGCTACAGCCTTGTGGCATGAAATGAAATGACACTAAGGTAAATCCAGAATACAGGACTCAACACTACAATAAACTACCACACAAGTATGGTCTACCTAAGTTTCACATGGATGGTATTCCATTAAGACCTATAGTGAGCTGTAGAGGTTCAGCATGTCATCCTCTGAGCCGCTTCCTTGTGGATATAGTCAGTCCATTAGCAGTAGTGTCAACATCGTACGTGAAGTATGCCACCCACTTCACGAAATTGGTCAAGGATACCCTCATTGAATCCAACCAGATGGTGAGTCTAAATGTGATAAGTTTGTGCACCAAACTCCGAACTGGTGAAGCACTATCGGTGATTCAAGAAAAACTAGTGACAGACACCCATCTAAAAGAACGCACTAGTATACCAATAAGAAACTTGATGGAAATGCTGACCTTCTGTGTAGAAACTACCTACTTCAGTATGGACACTGATATATATCGACATGAAGAGGTTTTAGCTGTGGGTTCGCCATTAGCACTGATAATAGCCAATCTATATATGGAATACTTTGAGAATTTGGCTTTAGGATCAACACCACTAAAACTAACCCTAAGGTTGCGATATGTTGATGACACCTTCATACTCTGGCCCCACTAGGAAAATGTCCAAGGGCTGTTAGATCATGTGAACTCAATAAAGTCATCCATACAGTTCACACTGGAAAAAGAAAAAGACAATCAGCTAGCATTCCTAGACGTATTAATAACACGCACCAAGTATGGATTCAGAAATGGGTTACTGGAAGATACTTTCTTTAGCTTCACATCCCACCATCCATACAGCGTAAAGCAGGGGATTGCTCAGTGCCTAAAACATCGAACAATGAACATAAGTAGCGATCGTGATACCCACCTCAAAAAATGATCAAGCTCAGTAACAATCTATTAAGCAACAACTACCCCAAAATACTCCACTCCAGTTATGAAGAAAAGAATGGATGAAAGCGATAAACTGTCCACTGTCTGTCTATCCTATGTGAAAGGCCTCTCCGAAAAGATACAAAACATATGCGGCCCATATGACATGAGGACAGTATTCGAGTAAAACCACCAGTAGGAGAGAATATAAGTAAGAACTGCGTGACTCCATCCCATGCACCTGTGGTAGGTTATACAAAGGTGAAGCATGCCACCCCCTCAAAATAAGGGTAGAGGAACATCGCAAAGCTGTGACACGGGGAGATATTGATAAATCTGGTATAGCTGATCATGTTTGGAAAAATGGGGACCACCTCCCTCTGTGGGATGAAGTTAAAATAATAGACAGAGAACACCACTGGAAAATACGAAAACTAAAAGAAGCAGCACATATGCTAAGGCATGACAACCTCCTAAGCAGACCGAGTGGAGATATGAACATCATATGGGAACCGGTATTAAGGAAGGATGGGAGAATATCTACACTACTACATCTGCGTGCAGAGTAATTCGGCTTCAGGACTCTGATCCGGATTGTGTTACTGACAAACAAGCATCAGCAATCCGAGATTATATATTTGTCCATCATGCATTTCTGCACCAGATATTCTTAAAAGCGACACTCGTTAAAATAGTGTTGGTTTGAGATGCTAGTTGGTGATAATAATAACATACTTATATTTACGAATGAAAACTAAATAAGTGGAGGAAAGATTAATGATGAAGGCATATCTGCTGACTAAAAGAATGACAGCCTGCTGTTTCTGTTGGTGAAACAGTTGCACTAAATCATTATTTCAGATTACGATCTCAGTGCATCTGTTTCAATAAACTAATTTGTTGCACCAGCTGATTGTGCGCAAATCTGATAGCATAGGCATATCTTTTAACATCAGATTGTTTGTTGTTAGCAGATTCTTGACAAAAAAATGTAGCAGCTATGTGTATCTATGTTCGAACTATTTGAGTGCCAAATATATTAAAATATGAGATATTTGCTACGTTACTCAGCTTTTGTTGCTATTCCTGTTGGAAAAGTTTTGAAAATATAGTGTAGGCGCAGGTGTGGCTGTGTGATAAGTAGCTTGCTTAACAACCACATGGTTCCGGTTCTGTCCCACTGCGTGGCACTTTGGGCAAGTGTCTTCTACTATAGCCTAGGGCCGACCAAAGCCATGTGGATGGATTTGGTAGACGGAAACTAAAAGAATCCCGTTGTATATATATATTTATATATATATATATATATATGTGTGTGTGTGTGTGTGGGTTTGTCTCTGTGTCTGTGTTTGTCTCCCCATCATCGCTTGAAAACCGATGTTGGTGTGTTTACGTACTCGTAACTTAGCGGTTCGAAAAAAGAAACCGATAGAATAAGTACTAGACTTACATAGAATTATTCCCGGGGTCGATTTGTTCCACTGAACGTTATGCCCCAGCATGGCCTCAGTGAAATGACTGAAACTAAGAAAAAAGTGAAAATGTGAAACCTATAACAGAAGCATGCACGTATGTATCATGCCGGGTTCACCAATATGCAAAATGATATTATCAGGCAATGACAAACAAAATTGTCGTATAATAGTCTTTTCTACTCTAGGCACAAGGACCGAAATTTGGGGAGAGGGAGCCAGTCGATTAGATCGACCCCAGTACACAACTGGTACTTAATTTATCGACCCCCGAAAGGATGAAAGGCAAAGTCGACCTCGGCGGAATTTTAACTCAGAGCGTAAAGACAGACGAAATACCTACTTATTTATTATCCACAAGGGGCTAAACATAGAGGGGTCAAACAAGAACAGATATAGATAAAGATATAGATATAGATATAAGTTGATTACATCGACCTCAGAGCGTAACTGGTACTTAATTTATCGACCCCGAAAGGATGAAAGGTAAAGTCAACCTCGGCGGAATTTGAACTCACAACGTAACGGCAGACGAAATACGGCTACGCATTTCGTCCGGCGTGCTAACGTTTCTGGCAGCTCGCCGCCTTAAAATGTCGGATAATATTGAACACTTATTTTTCACCTTTACTATCGCCAATAAATCAAAACATTTACAAGCTATACGGACATTTATTAAATAATGTATACGAATGAAGCTACGATTTCAATATTTTCAAAAAATTACACAAATATAACAGAAATTCTTAATGTTAGAATCATAATGAAAGAATAACATCAGTAAAAATTTCTACTACTTTCAAGAGTTTGTTAGAAAATACATATATATATATTTCGGTGCAATAATATTTGTGCGTTTGTGTACGTGCACGGGCGTGTATGTATCTATGTCTGTAAATAGTGTCTCCGTACTTAGTGAGAATACATTGTATATACTCATAGAAGGTTCACGTTAGTAAACTTCTTTACCATACACTTTTAGATTAGCTGCTCTTAAATTTGGCACTCTGTCATGTAACATCTTTGATTTATGATAAAATTGTTTGCATAGCAAGTGCGTTACTCTTAAAAGTTGTGCTCTTGCATACCTTGTGATTGAGCCGAAAGGCTGTAGCGTGACCATCCCTGATTGCGCCAATGTGCCTGTGGGGAAGGTTAAACCGGCTGTGACACCAGTTTAATTAATCGGAATCGTGATGACGTAAACACGTTTGTTGATGCGAGCATATTTAGTGTTTGACGTTTATTAGTAAAATAAGCTGCAATTTTGTGACTTTACGTGCGAATCAATGCAATACCACAATATATAACAACCTGAATTATTTTCCAAGAATGCATTGCTCAAGGGTTATCAATTGTTTTCTAACTTGTATCATTTTAACAATCTTTACAGAAACATCTTAACATGGCAGGATATCGTGCACTTCAAAAAAAAAATTGATGTTTGCAAGATATTCTCTTAATGAGCGTATTTTTATCTGCATAGAATATATCTTGAAGCATGTTGTAATATGTAGGAACAGCAAAATATGACATGAAAGACAGAAATTAATATTGAAGGAAAGAGGGTAAGGAATAATCGGAGTTCAAATAGCGTCTACTCTTCCTTTCTCAAGGTAAACAAGCGACTTAAAGTTATACATGCATGTGCGTGTGTGTGTGTGTGTTTGAGTGTGTGCGCGAGTGTGTTTGTATATATAAATATATATATACGTACACACACACTCACACACACACACATATATATATATATATATATATATATATATATATATATATATATATATATGTATATATAAATATATATATATGTATATATGGATATAGATACATACATACATACACTCATACTCACCCATTCATATTCATACTTACATGCACACTTACACACACAGATGCATATAATTTATGTATGTATGTATGTATGTATACATATAATATGAAATATATATTGTAAGAAATGATATGCCAAGACATAACTACATTTTTCAAAATTATCGGAGAAAAGTTTGGTTCCACATACACTTTTGTTGAATTAATGATGGAAAGGTAGATAATAACCAACAGCTATAAGACAGTGACATGAAAGGCATGCCGTATAAGGTTGAGGATATCATTGTGTTTGCAACAAAGTATATCTAACTTGGGAATACTAGAAACGAATTCATATCAAGTCGGTAATAAGAACCTTGTACATAGAAGAAAATGATAGTTTATACAGCGTCTAAGATTTTGATAAAATATTTGTAATATTGATTGCCCGCCGTGTGTCTGATATTGACTGAGTCGTGAAAAACAGAAATAAACAGACTGAAGAGAGAAATATTGTCTCAAGGAAAGGAAATAAATTGATTCCTTTTATTGGCACTTTATCAAATATTTCGAATTAAAGATTGCTTATTTTATTCAGGTATAATAGTTTAATGGTTTAATAGGAAAGTGGCCATGGGTTATGGAAATAGCTCTCGCATAGGTAGGTTTCTATCGATTGGCAATACAACTTGGGTCGTGATCTCAAACGGTCAAGGGCATATATCTCACTGGAAAGTGCCCAGCACGGGGATAAAAAATTGATATTGTTTCTATAGTGTAATTTTCTGCTGGCTCGACCATCTCCAGTACCGGGGAGTGAAGCATGACATTGATATATCATCTGTCTCATGTTATTATTTTCGACGAATGATTCTTACGCAATCTCTTGAGATACAAAAATGTTCACAAACACACACACACACACACTAACACATGCACACATACATACAAACAGACGCATACATTTGAGATACTCCGCCTACTATGCACAGATACACATTCACACGCAGACATAAGCACAACAGAGCACTCTCGTGAAGAAAATAAGCTATAACTATAGGTAGGAAAACAGCAGAAATAATAATATCAAAAAATTATTCCAAGTTTGGCATAAAGCCAAATATTTTACAAGATTGCATTACTGATTTAATTAATCTCAATACTTTGTTGATATATAATTTATCAGCTTGCACCCCTTGATTTTTGACAAACAACGTTGATCCGAGCGGTTTTTGAATGTAAGTCAGAATAGAGCGTTAGCAAATACTACGATGTGTTCCTCCCAGATTTTTGCTGATTCTTCTGTTCGATGTTACATAAACAAATAACGATAACATACCGAGCCACAGGCACAGACCCGTTTTATAAAAGAGAAAGTCTCCAAAAATGCGATAAATGTAAAGGTTCTCGAAATATAACTTGTCACATGGCTAAGATGATCCGAGATTTGTTGAATGAGAATGGAATTAAAAAGCTCCCATGGTCAAACCAGTCACCAGATACGAATCCTCTTGAACACCTCCGGGACATAATGGATGGGACAATTCATACAAAGAAAAAAAAATAGGAAAGCATCTTCAAATCTTTTGAGATTACTGCATGAAACTTGCCAAGAAATTCCGCAAGAGAATATTCATCATTAGATCAGAAACATGGCTAATAAGGTCCTTTCATTGAAAAATGCAAAAGGAATGTCTACCAAATATTACATTTTCACATTATAATAGTTAATAAATAATTTGAATGTATAATATCAGATTTAAATAAATTTTAATGATTATAAGGGTATCTATTTAATTCTGTCATGTGTGTATATACATATACACTTATACACACATACATACATATATATATATATATATATATATATAATATATATATATATATATATATATATATATATATATATATATATATATATATATACATATACATATATATATACATATATATATATATATATACATATACATATATGCACTGTATTTATGATATTCAATTTTTGGAAGTTTTGGATTCATTTGCTTAAAGGTTACCAAAACAGCAACTCTAGGACATTTTCATGTAGATGCCCTTCAGGGTTGGAAATGCAGATTAGTGTTTGTTGAGGAAGAAAAACCTCTCAAGACGTTCTGATATTGCTTATTTCTGTCTTTAGTTTTTAGAACCCATGCATACATCAAACCGAGTTTGTGGTAACTCTTCGATCCATAAGCACTGTTGATCTTTGTGCGTAATTTTGTGAGCGTTTGTGATAATTGTGATGTCCGATATCTTGACGTTAGTTATGGTGGTGTCGAAATCAAAGGAATTATTCAGAAAAGGCAATGTGATAGAAAAGTAATTTTCTTTAATATTACATTGTAAAATTGATATTAATATCAGGGATCCGTTTAAACCAACGGATAACTTCTTAGGCACTTTGGCAAAGTGATAAATGCGATATCCACTTGACTTATGGATTCATTTATCGAGGATATATTCCTTAATTCTTCTAAATATCACTTTCGGTTCGGTGAATTAGTATTATCGCTGCTTTCTTTGAATGGTCTTTCAAACAGAAATATGGAAGTATGGGTCTAAGGAATTCTGTTATCTTCTTGATATGCAAAGTTCCTTCTTCTTCCTCTACTTCCTCTTCTTCTTCTTCCTCTTCCTCTTCTTCTTTTTCTTCTTTTTCTTCTTGTTCTTGTTCTTGATTTTGTTCTTCTTGTTCTTCTTGTTCTTCTTCTTCTTCTTCTTCTTCCTCTTCTTCTTCTTCTTATTATTATTATTATTATTATTACTCCTACTACTACTACTACTACTACTACTACTACTACTACTACTACTACTACTACTACTACTACCATTACTTCTACTACTATTTTTCCTACGCTTTTGTTTCTTCTATTGATATTATTATTGTTACTACTAAAGATTTTGTTTATTTTTCTTCTCTTTAACCTTAATCTTATTCCACGTCATTTTCCTCCTCATTTCCCAACGTTACCAATCAACATTGGCTTCCTCTTAAACATCTTCAACTGCCCCCCTGATATTTCTACGTCGTAAACCTGTTTTCTTCACCCATAATATTAACATACTGTATATAATTTATATTTACTGATTCTTTCATCTTTAGTTATAAAGATATTCGTTTATGATTAAATTAAATCCTAGATTAAAGATGTATTCTATTTATACGCACACACGTGTGTTTGTATATATATATATATATATATATATATATATATGTGTGTGTGTGTGTGTGTGTGTGTGTGTGTGTGTGTGTGTGTGTATGTATGTATTTATGTATGTATGTATGTATATATATGTATGTGTGCATGTATGTATGTATACATTCTTATATACCTGTCATAGATTCAACTCAATAGCTGCGGTCATGTGGCACCGCCAATAGTTTTGCGACACTTTCATTACTTGAAACCTTCTCTGATATATGGCATTTGGTGAATGACTGAGTTTGATTTTGCAGCCCTCATTTGCATTTCCTGCCGAGTCTAAACTCGGTTTATGAACATCTCTCATCTCGAACAAAGCGGTTTGCGAACAATATTTCGAACATAAAACGTCTCGAGTAACGAAAGACCATTCAGAGAAAGCAGCGATAACACTAATTCACCCAACAAGCAAACAGGCAACAACAATTGGTGACAAGCTAGGAGTATCACCAGCAGAGCATCAGTTGCTGACTACTTTTCACTGAATGCACATCCCTGCTCGAGTTCTTAAATTTGTCTGGTGATACGCTGCGGTAGAGTCGTGCGACTTCTTTGGGCATGTATTCTAGGTTATCAGACAGTGTTGCTCAAGGAGCTGGCTTCCAAGTCCTATGATGTTATCAACCTCATGTATGCAAACTTGGTCACGGGATGTTCTTTGACACTTGGTGATTAAAAGATGTTGCCGAAGGGATATGATGCGATATTCAAAGACATTTGCGATCGACTCAAGCCACTTCCTCCTTGTGTTCATTTTAGGTAGAGGCGGTCTACATCACTGTCTATGTGGAAATTATGTGTGCTTGTTAGTATTTTTCGGTTTTTCACATAGTTTGATCTCATCAAGCGTCCAATCAAGCAACCCAAATGTAGGTATGAGTACTGGTACTGCAAACACATTGTGGGCCAATGTTTTATTGAATGCAGAGGGCTCTGAGGTCCAAATTTTTTTCGGCTGTAATATTCTTTAGTGACACGTGTTTTGTTATAGGTGCTACTGTAGAATTTTAACTTGTTGTACAAATATCCAACGATCAAGTCTATTTCAGGTGCTTTTCCATCTTGGAGTTTCTGGATCACAGTTGCGAGAGTTTCACCATCAATGTTGTATGTTTTGGATGTAATGCAAGAGCAATAACTTTTCTGATTTCTTCCAGCCACAGAGCATCTTGGTTAAATTCCTTCTCTTCACTCCCGATTTTCCTCTAGAAGGAATCTATGTGTTCTCGTGAAGGAGCTTCCGTAATGTTTACTGCCCCTCCTCTCATGTCTCTGTATACTGCTGCCTGATTGCGATTAAATCTTTTGTTTATTTTTCGTCTCTCTGTAATTGTCTTCTGAAGTCAGAGTTTTTCACTGACAGCTTTTAGCTCCTGCTTGAGAGTAATCAGTTTGCAAGTGAGTGTCTTTTTTTTGCTGTGTCCAAACATCATTTCTATCTCCTTCTTTATTTTCTGTTTGTGGAACGTATAGCGATTTGCTTGTTTGAATGCAATAAGCATCCTTACATGACTGATGGCCTTCCGTAAACCAGTTATCTTTTTCTTTGCCTTCAAAACCCAAGATGGTACTTTATTTGTTATTTCGCTTTTGTTTACTTTTTGAATATTATTCATGTGTTGTTTTACAGTAGTAGCCAGAGCATATAGACAGGCGTTAATCTGCCAGTATGTGGGTTCATCACACTGTTGTAAATACTCATCACCAATTTCATTAACAGCTTTTGATACCGTATCTGGTGTTTTTTGTTACTTACTTAGGTAGAGAATACCCTCTCCTCGGGAGAGTCCTTCAAAACCAAAGTTTTTTTCTCCGAAAAATTTCAGTAAGGGCACAGTTCACTGGCATATAATCTTGACTACCACTACTTCTACAATAATCGCTGCGGTTGTGCCTGCTATTTACTATAATCGTAGTAGGGGGACAGTGGTCAGTAACTCGAGCCAGTCAAGTAGGTTGGCTAGCAGGCACTATAGAATCTGTCGGGAAGTCGCTACCTGCGAAACCACATTGTGGCCTTATATCATCCACGTTTTCGTTTTTGTTTCTTGAGTTCGGAAGAAGGTTAATTTTCGATTTATTAATAAAGTTACAGTTACTAACCTTCTTTCTATGCTCTACAAATGTTGCCTGTTGGCATAGTTGCTTCGCAGTAAAGTGATTTAATTCTGGATGTAGATCGTCCCAATTTGATTTCATGTAGCCAATAGCGGGGTTTTGTTTCGCATTTTCGTAGCAGTTAAATAGATCATTATTCAATTCATAACTCCAAGAGAAATGATTTTTTTGTAATTATGGTTTCTTCTATAACAACAGCTAGAAAGAATTTGTTCACCTGTTGAGCTGTTGTTTTCGTTCTGTTCCTCGATTGTGTTGTTGTTGATGTTGTGTCCAGCCATATTGTTTGTAGTAACTCTCTGCATGCTATATTTAAGTTTCAATCGAAAATCACTCTGTATGTATGTATATATGTATGTATGCATGTATGTATGTATGTATGTATGTATGCATGCATGTATGTTTTATATATGTGTATGTAGACACAGACACACATAGAATATATTTATGTATCTATGTACGGGTATGTACGTTTTTATGTGTGTCTGTATGTATGTAAGTACGTATGCATGTGTGTATGTATGTATGCATGTTTTTACGTACGTATGCATGTATATATGTATATTGAAGTTGTAATTAATACCTGACGAGAAGTAGCCGAACAAATACGTTCTTTTTCAAAGACAATTTTCAGGCTTTCCTCAAAAGTGATTATGCTACTAACATTTCATAGATATAAAAACGTTCATTATACCCATTTATATGTATAAGCGATTTCTGGTTAATTTAGTACGTAATATGAAACGGTGATTATGCCCTGTCTCGTCATCCATACTTAAACATGGGGTAATTGTAATTGTTGAATTTCAGGACAGAGATGTTTTCCAATTCTTCGAATCTTCATGACTGAAAGTCACACGCCCAAAAAGCGCGCGCGCGCCCAAACACAGTTGCGCCATAGGACTGGTCACGGCTGGAATGCTTCACACCGTATTGTTATGATTGATGCTGTGCGATAATACCAATACAAACACCAACACATTAAACACAGCAAACGTAACTGACAATTCAGACTTAATACATATGTTCCTTAAGATTACTGCTGTTATTAATTAATCTTATAGCACCAATAATGGGCACCAGATTTGGGGAGGGACTAAGTCGATTAAATCGAATCCAGTATTCAACTGCTACTTATTTATCAACCCCGACGGAATTTGAATGTAAAGACGAGCGAAATGCCGCTAAGCATTTTGCCTGACGTGGTAATGATACTACTAGCTTATTGCCATCTATAGAACGAATAATAATAATGATGATGATAATAATAATAATAATAATAATAATAATAATAATAATAATAATAATAATAATAATAATAATAATAATGATGATGATGATGATGGTGGTGGTGGTGGTGGTAATTATAATAGAAACAAAGAACCTGCAAGTGGTAATGGAAGAACTGAAACAGTGCTTCGTTGCAAAGAAAGCAAAGATGGTAAGAGACGACCAAAGAATGAAGAGGTACTACAAGAATAGGTTATTCAGAGTAGTTCAAAAGAGATTCCTAACAGAAATAAACAGAATGTGTGCAGATGACAATTTGATGCCAGATAACATTGAAAGTTAAAGGTATTAGGGTGACTTCCGGAGCAAAGACAAGGAGCACAAGAAGGATGCTGAATGGTTGAAAGAACTAACACAAACAGTAGTCTATCCACAACATGTAGAACTGGTCATTTCAGTTAGGGAAGAGAAGGAAATCAGCAAAAAGATGGACAACTAGAAGACCCCGGGACGAGATGGAGTTCAAGGCTACTGGATCAAAAGATTTGGTGAATGCCATGCACGAATACCTGCACAACTCAATACCTTGTTAAATGCCGACCAAGTAACACCAGAGTAGCTTCCAATGGGTAGGGCAATGCTGTGCTTGAAAAACACCGAAAAAGGCAATACGGTAGACAATTACAAACCGATATCCTGATTGCCACTTGTGTGGAAATTGTTGACTGGAATAGTCGCAGAGTCAATCTACTGACAGCTGGAAAAACAAGGACTCCTACCACATGAGCAGAAGGGGTGGAAGCGAAGTGCAGAGGTACCAAGTATCCTCTCCTGGTAGACAAAACTGTCCTTTGAGACTGCAAGAGGAGGAAACTTAATTAGCCATGTTCTGGATCGATTATTATAAGGCATATGATATGATCCTACATTCTTGGATTATAGAATGTATGAACCCACTTGGTATTGCTTCGAATGATGAGCGATTGCCTGGAAAAATATGGCGAAGTAGAGGACATAAAAGTAAATAATAATAACAACAATAATAATAATAATAATAAAATAATAATAATAATAAATAATAATAATAATAATAATAATGATGATGATGATGATGGTGGTGGTGGTGGTGGTAATTATAATAGAAACAAAGAACCTGCAAGTGGTAATGGAAGAACTGAAACAGTGCTTCGTTGCAAAGAAGCAAAGATGGTAAGAGACGACCAAAGAATGAAGAGGTACTACAAGAATAGGTTATTCAGAGTAGTTCAAAAGAGATTCCTAACAGAAATAAACAGAATGTGTGCAGATGACAATTTGATGCCAGATAACATTGAAAGTTAAAGGTATTAGGGTGACTTCCGGAGCAAAGACAAGGAGCACAAGAAGGATGCTGAATGGTTGAAAGAACTAACACAAACAGTAGTCTATCCACAACATGTAGAACTGGTCATTTCAGTTAGGGAAGAGAAGGAAATCAGCAAAAAGATGGACAACTAGAAGACCCCGGGACGAGATGGAGTTCAAGGCTACTGGATCAAAAGATTTGGTGAATGCCATGCACGAATACCTGCACAACTCAATACCTTGTTAAATGCCGACCAGTAACACCAGAGTAGCTTCCAATGGGTAGGGCAATGCTGTGCTTGAAAAACACCGAAAAAGGCAATACGGTAGACAATTACAAACCGATATCCTGATTGCCACTTGTGTGGAAATTGTTGACTGGAATAGTCGCAGAGTCAATCTACTGACAGCTGGAAAAACAAGGACTCCTACCACATGAGCAGAAGGGGTGGAAGCGAAAGTGCAGAGGTACCAAGTATCCTCTCCTGGTAGACAAAACTGTCCTTTGAGACTGCAAGAGGAGGAAACTTAATTAGCCATGTTCTGGATCGATTATTATAAGGCATATGATATGATCCTACATTCTTGGATTATAGAATGTATGAACCCACTTGGTATTGCTTCGAATGATGAGCGATTGCCTGGAAAAATATGGCGAAGTAGAGGACATAAAAGTAAATAATAATAACAACAATAATAATAATAATAATAATAATAATAATAATAATAATAATAATAATAATAATAATAATAATAATAATATTTTTCTCTCACAAGGGTTCTCAAGAAATAATATCAACGTCAGTAACAACAACAGCAAATACGACTCATGAGGATTCATCCCTTCAGTCAAGTGCCTAGTCTTTGCGTGTGACTTCCAATGAGCTTCAGATTTACCAACAAATCCTCAGTCCTCATAAGTCTCATCGGAATTAAAACACACTGGAGGAAAAATTGTATTTATATTTTCATGAAATAGAAATATTCGATCCCACTTTACATTTGCAGCATACGAATGATCTCTTAACAAATCATAAGACATTTAATGTTCTTGTGACTCTCAGTTTATCACCCCTCTGATTCATATGGCCAATGCATTTTTATTATTGAGCCTAAACAAGAAAAGCTTCTATGCATGAGATGCCAGATTTATTGAAAACTTCAATGTTACAGACACTGACCTTCCACGTATATCAACACAAATTTCACTAGCAACGTATGGAGAAGGCAGTTTCTTTCTACACAGACTTACACATACAGACAGACATACATATATACATACGCATATACATGTAGACATGTACGAGTATATTTATTCATATTTTGGTTTGAAAAAAATATCTTGTATATTTCATACTCTATGAATACATATGTTTTCACTTTGTTATGTTGATTTCGGAACATTCAACCTCAAAACAAGAGATCAAATGCTTGATTCAATTCCATCGATTTCTTTCCTACTTTTTTTTCTCTCGATTTAGTCATCATGTAAATATAATTCTGTATGTGATATATTGAATTGGGAAATTTATTTTCGGAGAAATTTAAGGAAAAGACATTTCTCCTTTCTTTGTATTTTCATTATCGCTGTCGTCGTCTTCGTCGTCGTTGTCGTCGTCATCATCCTCATCATCATTATTGTTGTTGTTGTTATTATTATTATTATATTATTATTATTATTATTATTATTATTATTATTATTATTATTATCACCGAATGTCGAAGAGAGAATCTTTAACAGTAGCAGGCTGATATAAAAATTATAAAATTATAGATACAATAAAAAAACATTGATATTTGCTGTGTGTGTGAGAGAGAGAGACAGAGGGAGAGAGAGAGAAAGAAAGAGAGAGAGAAAAGAGAGAGAAAAAGAGAGAGAGGAGGAGAATGTGTCTGCACGTGTCATAGAATTGATGAACAGATAGATGGATGGATAGATAGATAGATAGATAGATAGATAGATAGATAGATAGATAGATAGATAGATAGATAGATAGATAGATAGATAGATAGATAGATAGAAATAAAATTAATGTTTGGGGAAAAAATATAACATAGAATGAAACACAACAGCGAAAAAGAGAGAAGAAATAGAGATACAGAGAGATAGTAAAGCAAATGAAGTGATTTCAAGAAAGGATTATTAGAGACTAGAGTGGGTAACAAGTAGGAAGTTTATATATTAATTTTTACCGAAGTGGAATAGAGAAAATCATTGGTGCGAATTGATAAGTCAGAAAGTTTTCGTTATATTTACTGTTTGACATTCTAGTTGATGTGATGAAAATAATTTCTAAATGTCTGGAGAGAGAATTGTGGAACTAAGAGTATAAAACTTTTCGTACGCTGCTTATTGTAATCTCCCAACAGATAAAGACAACAATGCATGAGTATGTACGTGCGCAGGTATATATTCATATATATATATATATTCATATATATATATATATATATATATATATATATATATATATATATATTATATATATATATATATATATATATATATATATATATATATATATATTATATATATATATATATATATATATATAAAAGCATGTAAATTTATTTATGTATGCACGTATACGAGAGATACTTAAGGTTGGCTGCACTATTTTTCGTTGACTCTCTCTAAATTGGTGTTATAGTAAACAAAGCATTAACACTTTACTAAATATAACAACAGATTCTTCTGTTGCTACTGCGACACTGGCATCGATTGACGTTCAATTAATACAGTGTGGTCAAACATGGTCGCAGATCCAGTCATGCATGATGATTTGTTTGTTGTTGATGATTGTACATGGAAGGAAGAATATTAGTACGATGTCTCTATCTCTATTTATGTTACTCTTTGTTCTATGATTATCCGACTGTGTTGCATTCCCTTAACTTCCCTCTTTTTTTTTTATCGTTCTCTCTCAATCGCTCAAATGCAGATACTGACATCACCCTCACTCACTTTCTATCTAATTGCATCTCTCACTCACACTCTTTCGTCTCTAACAATATCTTTGTTAATTAAATAATTTCGATTTATAATACAAAACTAGGTTCGATTTTTGCCCTATTTTGGTGCGTGGAATTAATCAGAGTTATGACACAAAATTGCGTCTACATGTGCATAAATGCATACATATTTTCACAGAGACCAACAGGGAGTGTGTATATACATATACACCCCAGAAACATATAATCACATACACACACACACACACATATATATATATATATATATACATATATATATATATATATATATATATATAATATATATATATATATATATATATATATATATTATATATATATATATATATACGTATACATACATATATCTATATATCTGTATGTGTGTGTATGAAACCGAAATACATTTATATTAGGTATATCTAAAGGCAATGTATGTCAATCTGTGCAGCGCAGGGCACACAACTATTCATAACTATAAAATACACTTATTTTTGTTGTTTTCTATTGCCTCATTTCATTTTCACAAATGTCGTAAGTGTAAAACGTTGAATACATTTCAGTTTCTCTTAGAAGGAAAATTATTGTTCCTTTTAAATTCGTAGCCTTCGACCTCATATATCTTTGCCTTGATCGCACAAAATTCGTCAGTTGGGCATGTCAATTTCCTCTGTATAATTTTATGGATTGTACTTTCTATATTTGGAGTTCAGTAATAACTGAATTTCAGATAAATTCTTTTCAAATTATTCTGCCGCGATTTTGGCTTATTAGCAAGTCATATGCATATTTCTAAAAATCTATTTTAGGATTTTAAAAACTTTATTTAGTTTTTTATAATAATCGTGGACAAGTGTTTGAATTGTATCAGCGTAACGTGCCTGCTTTTAGCTCTGCACTAGAAGACAGTTTACAAATCCATGTGCTATCATACCTGTGGAGGAGAGGTAGGATTTAACCTTGACATATTTTAGAAAAGGCAAGTCTATAATAAAAGTTATAATAGCTGTTACCTAGATTATGGAGACATCCAAGAAGTGTCTTATCTGTAAGTTAGTATTGATAGTTATTGTTCAGAGTCCTGATATATTTCTGCCTAAAGTATTCTAGCACAGACCAATTAGCAGAATTGTTCACTGTTAGATTGTCGTCTCTATAAAACCTGACACAGGTGCTTATGGATAAACTTTTCCAAATGTTCAGTATGGAATAATGTGATATAGATCTAGACCTCTGTATGACCATCTACCTATACTGACCGTACCTGTTGGGCCTGATATTTGACACAGACCGAACATCTATGGGAAAAAGAATCTCCCTATATCCTCTATAACATGATAAAATTTTGCAAAGTCTTGCACTCTACAAAGCAAAGTATGATAGAGACCGACATGTCGAAGTCAACAATACTGATTTGCAATATCGTAAAATTATTTTAACATTTGATGATTATTTTGTTTCAGGCCCAGTCTTGGAGATGAGTTAGGAATTAATTTCCGAAATTAGTCGTTACCCCACCCCTGCTTAGAATAGTTTATGATCTAGCTGCATTTTATTCCTGGAATCTATGATAAGCTCCGTGCTTAGATATGCATTCCATTCTATCTCTTATTCTTACTTTCTGGACTACTAAGTATGAATATTATTATGTGTGTGTGTCTGCTGTTTGTATCTTCTGGAATCTATTTCGTATAGATTCGTGAGATCTATTTCGTATAAATTCATTAGAAAGTACGAATGAATTAATATTTTTATTAATATATAGGGCGGATTAGGGCGGCAAGCTAGCAAAATCGTTAGCACGCCGAGAAAAATGCTTTGCACATTTCGTCCGTCTTCGCGTTCCTAATTCAAGTACGCTGAAGTCGACTTTGCTTTCATCCTTTCTGCGTTCCATGTAATTTACTTACCCCCCCCCACACACACACACACAAATGCTTACTTTGAGCCAAAATTTGAAATCAATACTTTAAATATATTTTAAGGTAGTGTACAGGCAGACTAGTTGGCATGCTGGGATAAATATTTAGCGACATTTCGTCCGTCTTTGCATTGTGAGCTCATATTTCAACAGCGTAGACTTTATCTGTTATCCTTTCTACCTGAATAAAATAAATAACAGTTGAACACAGTTGCGCTGGTCTTGTGCCAAAAGTTGAAAGCAATATCTTTAATATCGACTCGATTTTCTTTCCGATTAATGCTCATATGCGTACATAATTGAACATCTGTCACTAGATCTTTTGGATCGCCGTTCAGTTCTTCTGGATTTTTCATCTGACGATGGTGATATTTTATTCTGGTTTTTACGCTTAAATATTTTCTAATTAATTTATTTTCATGCAACATTTACCTAAATTAATTATTTTTAAATGCTACCGATTTTAATTTCATTATTTTACAGTTCTAAAATTAATAAATTTTTACTCAATATTAACTTTACTTTTGTTAGCACTTTATTAATTTTAGTTATTTGTAAATAACTCTCTTAGCTCACTCATTATCAACATCATCACCTTCATCATCATCATTATCAAAATCTTTTCGTAATTTGATTTCTTTCTCCTTGTCCTGCTTTTCTTGATTTTTCTCTTCAATAATCTTTCCTTGGTTTTAATCTAAAAATGTATAAATATTTTTAATATTTGTGTTAAAGAAAATACTTATGACTATGAACACGGCAGCTTTCAGGACACTCATAGTTAATGACTCACTGTTTCGCGTTTTACCTCACAATTATTGAGAGTAATATATATATTAGAAGGGTTTTTCTTTCTCCTTGTTTGTCTCTCTGTCGTACTAAATCTACCAACCCCATTGTCCGTGTATGTATAGCAGTTACACGTTTCTTTAAAGATTTTGTCTTGTAGATTTCTAATATGACATATGCCAAACTGACGATACTTGTCGAAGAATGTTGTTGAAGTAACTATGTTATTGTGCAGTGTAAATCTTCAGAGCACAGCCATTACAACTAACCGCGTTTGAATACGTGACATTTCCAGTGCTAAATAAGATGTTCACAGAGAAGCGTGTTGTAATAGTTAAGAATTTTGCATTGCCATTAAAAGTCTTGAGCTCGATCATAGTTCACTTAAATTAAAGTAGTGCCAGTTGATGTTCTCGTCAGTGGTGGAGGTTTACGGGCGTTCTGCTTCCTCTTCGTGCGTCAGGCTTGACCAGCCACTCTTAAACTTCTCCATCCACTCATACGCACTTCTACGCAGTAGTGCAATCTCCCCGTATTGTCTTAAAATCCTCCGATGATTTCCAGCATGTGACACACCTTTCGACTAGAGAAATAATATCACTGCTCTTTGTTCTTCTTTGGTGCACATAGTGGAGCAGCCATGCTTACACTGTAAAGCCAGAAAGAGAAATGGCGCGATCAGGCTCAGATATCGGTCACTTGACCATAATAGTACCAACTATAAGTACGCATAAGTAGAAAGGACTGTGACAATAATAAAGAAATATCATGGCGAAAGTGCAGATAAGTTTTGACTCGCCATTGTGTATATATATATATATATATATCCCCGATTAGGTGATCTTGCACGCCATCCCCACCTTATCACTTGCCTATGCTGTAATGCTAATATGGGATCGAGCTAATTTTTGCCATTCATACTCAGTCTCTGATTGTGTCATTTAGGTTCCCTCTCCGAACATAATGCAATACCAATGCACATTCGTCGCTAATTTTCACACCTCGACATCTGTTTTAAAGTCTAAAACCGGATTAATACGACATTTCCCGTTTGATGGAGTAGACGCTGCGGCACACATCGGCCAAGGTTTCTTCTTCGTGCTTATTTGTAGGCAAATGGAAGACCCTTTTTTTCCTAAATAAACAGAAACAACGAAATAGAGGTATTTTATTTTGCTGCTTTCTCATTTTCCCATGAGATCACTGGACACGGAGTCTCAATATATTTAATGAGTCTCTCGAACATTTTCCTCAGAAAGCAGGCATACCATTTGTTTTTGCCTCTTCATCGTAACTCTAACAAAAGTACTACTTCTCGTATTGTTACAATATTTGGCTGTCACTTCTGCATTTTTATCGTTTGTCTATTTGCAAATATCTGTATCGATAACTATATCTGCCTGTTTCATAGTAATTTGTGAGCATTTTCCAATTTATCATTATTTTAACGTTACGATTTGCCCTACGACTTATAAGCACTTTTGTGGAGTGCATCCCTTCAGGTTCCCTTAGAGCTGGCAATCTAGGACTATAAGTAAAGAATGCTTTTCAGCAATAGAATAACTACTTTCCATAATTTTGTGGTTGATAGCAAGATGATGTTCATTTTGGAGTGCATATCATTTTCTTTTATTATTACCATATAGACGGCCGTTGCCCTATCTCCGTAAAACTCTCTAATCTGAGCATATTTTCTTGTTTCCTTGTCTAAGTTCCTATGTTTCTGTCTGTTAGACATGACATATAAATCACAGTTCCTACATTGGTGCGTTTTAAGAGCCTCTGTGGGGGTGCATTACCGTGTCATTGTGACACTTCTTAATATTTGGGAACGTTGTCGGTCATATAGCTAACACAGTTTTCGGTATGTTACTCATAACATTTTTTATGCGCTACTCATCAAAAAGCTTAGCATTATGTTACTGCATTTTGTACCTAGTATTAGTGTAAGTATTGCTTCATTAAATTTTTCACATATATCAATCTTTATAATCTTATTTTGGGGATGATATTTTGATAAACTGGTGGGGAGCCTTAATCTCTGTGTTGTTAAAATTTCTTCCCATATTCTATTTCTTACTGGTCAACGACAGTTGAGTGCAGTCAGTAATAAAATTACATTTACTAATCAGTGCTGGATATTTATACCTTACTCGGTTATAAATACTTTTTCTTCCTGTATTTACTATTCGTTTTTTGATGATAAATCCTTGTATTTTGTGTTTATCTCCTCTGTTATACGGAACTTAATTCTTCATTACATCTAACAGTATTACTTCTACAAGATATCATTTGCAAGTCTTTCCTGCTTTTGGATATAATTCTATATCTGTTCATGACATTTCTTTTTTGCAGTTTTAATATTGTTTATAAAATCCTGTTTCTATTTCTCTTTTATGTTAAGCCAATAAACATCCTATGTGGTGTTTTCTGCATATTTTGAGATATTTCTTTGCAGTTAAATCTAATTTGCTGGCTATGGGAATATTATTTACCAGTACACATAAATTGTGTAAGAATTTATTGTCATTCTTTTACACTTTACCTTTAGTCCACTTCGTGACAGTAACTTCAGATCTTGTTCATATTCCCGCTTAATTTATTGTTATAATTTTTCTTTTATTTGTTTTGATCTGCTTTTGCGATTTCTGTTCACTTCTTGTATAGTTTGTATAATATGTTTCTTATTCTGTTAATCTCTCTTACAACTATCCATACTTCAGGTGTAATATCTTTTTTCCCCCCTTTTCAACTTTCCTATAATGCAGTTTTCGCAAATTTTATTCTACACCATATTTCATATTCAAGTATTTACCGAAAATCCGTATTTTTAGAATACTGATTCCATATTTTTACACGATCGCGCTTCAGATCATCCATTTAACATTTGGTGGTTCTATTCTGTCTCATTTTGTAATAAAAAAAAGAACACTATCCCTTAATGTTATATCTTCTTTTGCATGTGGCCGTGGTGGAGTCCTTGATTCAAGAGAATATTTGCCATACAGAAGAGAAGGAAAGATATGGAATGATACCGAAAGATACCTTTATTATATATTTTCTTTTTTTGCAGTGATCTTTTCTTCGCTCTTCATTGTTTCTGAATTATAACTCATACAATTGCTAACACAAGGTTTGATGTTGCCAATGTTCACATCTTTCCCTATATTATCGCAGAGTACGAGGCCGTGACAATTTTGTTGATAATATATTCTACTCTATGATATAATCTACCCTATAATATATTCCAAATCATCTATGCTATATCTAAATTTCTGAGCTGGCAGAAATGTTAGCATGCCGAGCGAAATGCTTAGTGGTATTCCATCTGTCTTTACGTTCTGAGTTCAAATTCCGCAGAAGTTGACTTTGCCTTGCATCTTTTCGAGGTCAATAAATTAAGAACCAGTTGCGTACTGGTGTCGATCTAATCGAATGGCTCCCTCCCCCAAAATTTTGGGCCTTTTGCCTAGAGTAGAAAAGATTATTGTCCTTTTGGTACGAAAGTGCCATTTGGCAGAACTTTCAGTGTTGCATTCCTAATTCGTATTGTTAAACCGAACAGATGTTGTCCATGCTGCTGCTTGTAGTGCTAATTCCTCTTCATAGAACAATGTTGGAAGTTTTCTTTCGTCTGTTTACGTTGGACGATGTAGAAAGAATGAACAGAAAGTTCTCGCTTTGACAATCTAATTTACACTTAAAAAAATTAATGTCACAATGAAGAAGGAAACTCATTATTTCATGAAATGTTTATAAAAGATGTGCAACAGCATAAAATTGTGGTGGCATCATCTGTGACTATAGTTTTGGGAACAACCGTTGTTATACGGCACTAAGCTTTGTTGGTTAAGGAAATCTTAAATGTATGGGGCACCTTGATTGTTCCCGGTAATGTTGAAGCGGGATGTGTCTCAGTGGTGCAACTAGGCCAGGGATAATTTGGAGATTGCCCTCGCTGACCACAATGAAAGTCTTCTAAATAAGACCATCCAAATTATCTGCATCGATGCACATAAACCTTCCAGACAACCATCGCAGAGCTCCACCACTATCCGTCCTATAAAATGCACAGGTGTCGATATTCTAGAAACTATAAAAATATCTTTAGCAGCAGCGCCGAAGTCCCCATCACTACCACCTTCACCACCACCAGTGCCTACATCAATCCAACTACTTCCACCAGCATTGCAGCAATGTTACTACTACCACCACCACCACTATCACCACTAGCGTCAAGAACAACTGTATAGTCTAATGCATAGCTGAATTTCAGAATCTTGTGAAGTTAATAATGAAGTCATTTTTGTTTCCCGTCTGTAAACGATTGCCTGATTGCATAGTCGTTGATGGCTTCAAATTGCATTAGGTCCTTTGGGCGAGAACAAATGAACTGGTGATTGGTTGTGCAGTGATTGATTTGTTTTGCCGACTTCAAACCTGTAAAATGTACTTGCGCACTTCTATCTGTTCGTTTGATTTAGTGTGCTTGTGTCTCTATGTTTCTGTTGTATTATTCCTTGGATGTTAGTGAGTCTTCGTGTGTATGTGTGTTTGTATGTGCATTTGTAGTTTGTGCGTTTCTGCAATCCAGTGTTTATGGTTGCTGAGTTGGGTTTTTTTAATCTTTGTGAGTGTATTTGTTCTTTAGTCCCAGGTCAAACCTGATTGAGCAGACACATGATCAAAAGCATTTCAGCCATAACTACTTCGACATTTTAAAAGTATGTAAGACTACGTTATATAACAAGCCTTTTCCATATTTAAAATGGTAAAGTATACGTTTCGTGTTTTAGATGTAGCAGCTATTTCCGTGAGTTTGAATGATCAAGGAGAGGTATTTATGATTTATGTGTCTATATATACGTGTGTGTGCGTGCGTGCGTGCATGCGTGTGTGTGTGTGTGTGTGTGTGTGTGGTGTGTGTGTGTGTGTGTGCGTGTGCGCGTGTGCCACGATATATATTTTCATACACATTTGTTTATGTATGTGTGCTTAAATTTCTCGTGTGTGCTAGTCTCTGATACCTTCAATGGATATGTGCGAGAAGGCTGGCATATATATATATATATATATATATACGTGTACTTGTATATGTAAGTGTGCGTGTGTCTGTCTGTCTGTCTATCTGTCTGTGTGTGAGCGTGTGGCAGGAGATGGATTATCCAGTGTTTTGTGCGGGTTCATAATAGTGTTATGTAGGGAACCTTGTGAACATGTGACCTTGTTTCTTTGCATTTTTGGTTGAATAACAAACACATTAACAACCAATTCTCGACATAAACAAGAGAACTTCTTGATTCTAAGAAATTTATTTGTACGTGTATATACTACTCGAGTGAGAAAATTACATATACTTCAGTAATTCACCGCTAGAGACACTGAATTTATAGATGACAAACACTGGTGATGTCGCCCTATAGTTATATAACACATCGCAATCGAAAATTGCTCGTTACTTCAATGCAATACTATATAGCATTACCTGCAGAAATTTCGCAATTATTTTGAAAACTTTTAGAATATAATCTTATAGAAAATCTTGAAATACGTAATTTCTTCTGAAATTATAATTTATTTGAATCTTTCGACGCTATATATTTTGTTTAAGTCCACGTCTATAGCACTGGAAGTATTTATTAGGAGAGAGCAACTCTGTAAATAATATTCTTTGTTATAAACCTGTCATACTTCTATCTTGGGATTTCTTAACTATTATTATTCATATTTTCAAACTAAGCAATCTTAACTATGAATGAAATGGAACACAAACTAAGATATTATTCTTCTCAACTAAATATTATGTTGATAAAGCTTTAGGGTTCAGTCTCACTGCAAGGTACCATAGACAAGTGTTTTTTTTTTTTAAATAGTACCTAGTCGATCAAAGCCTAGTCACTGGAATCGGTAGGCAGAAAATAAGGCTGCGAGCTGGCAGAACTGTTAGCACGACGGACGGAATGTTTAGCGGTATTTCGGCTGCCGTTACGTTCTGAGTTCAAATTCCGCCGAGGTCGACTTTGCTTCTCGTCCTTTCTGGGTCGATAAATTAAGTACCAGTTATGCACTGTGGTGGATGTAATCGGCTTAATCCCTTTGTCTGTCCTTGTTTATCCCCTCTACGTTTAGCTCCTTGTTAAAAAAAAAGAATATATATATATATATACATACATACACACATACATACATACACACATACATACATACAGGCATACATACATATATATGTATACACATGCACACACACGCGCGCACACACACACATATATATATATACATACATTGGTTCCAAATTTTCCGACAAGGCCAGCAACGACGGGGGAAGGGGCGAGTCGATTACATCGATCCCAGTAATCAACTTATTTTATCGACTTCGAAAGGATGAAAGGGAAAGTTGACCTCTGCGGAATTTGAACTCAGAACATGTAGACGGATGAAATGTCGCTATGCCTACCGTGTTGATATATATATATATATATATATATATATATACAAATTGAGATAGGGGTTGTAAGGGCAACCCTCCATGGAATAACATATATCCAATATACTACTAGTGAAGTACCCAACAAAGTAATACATAAATGTTAAGAATTGCGATGCAGTTAATTCATTTACTGTATTACATGGGCAAAGGTAAAATGTTTTACCACAAATTAATAATACAAAATAAGAAAATGGAGAAACACATCTTAATCAATGATCAACTACCAGATAATACCCAATCATATAATTTATTAAACCACTACATATGAACATTAAGGTCAAACATAATAATATAGAACAAAACAATGTACATGAAAGAGTAATACGATACAATAAGTACAGTATGTATAAGTGAATATAAATAAATACAAATATATATATAAACTACATCTTACAGCTGTTTCAGCCATGCAGATATGGGTGCCTCATTATGCTCATATTAGCCATGTGTGATAGGTTAATATGAAGTTATAAATAAGACACTTACAAAAATATCCCAAGGCCTCTTCAGAGATTATGAAGAACAAACTAAATTAAATATGAAAATCAAAGGAGGTACACCCATACAATAGTGGGTACATACCCTTAATATATAATATGTAATATAATATACATATGAGTGCATATATCCATACTCCTATATATATATATATACATATATATAATAATAATAATAATATACAGCAATATACATGCATATGTTCTATATTCAAGGTTACATTTAGTCATAACAATATATTAGAATATTACAATATAGAAGCATACACATATCTATATTCAAATGCAGATATACAAAGTCAATAATTCATTATATTAAGTTACAAAATGCCATTAATATTAATATCATTACTATTACCATTGCCACTATTGCTACTAATATCATTATTATTCAGTAGTTTTATTTTTATAGCGTTCTTTTAACTTCACTACTGAGCGCAGCTCTGTGATTATTATTATTATTATTATTATTATTATTATTATTATTATTATTATTATTATTATTATTATTAATGGCATTAATACCAGCAAAACAATATATGCATCACGCGGTTAGCAACATAATAGCAAAACAACAACAACAATAATACAGTACCATGCAAAGCATTAAGATCGGCAGATACATATAAAAAGAAAGATGGAAAACATTGATTTACATAGTAGAAAATTCCACAGATGTACAAGCGTTTACCCGGACTGATATATATGCAAAGTATTAAGTTCAGAGATCGTTAGATATCGAACGGCCAATGCGATTGACCTGCACATTTGAATTTCAATTGTCTTCGTTACGGTTGGTTTGTTAAAAATACTCACATACGTATACACGAATATGTGCGCTTACACATATATACATGGATAAATCACAATACAGGAAATACTAGCTTACATACACATAGTTTATATTTACATTTGTATTTATTTATATTCACTTATACATACTGTACTTATTGTATCTTATTACTCTTTCATGTACATCGTTTTGTTCTATATTCTTTTGTTTGACCTTAATGTTCATATGTAGTGGTTTAATAAATTATATGATTGGGTATTATCTGGTAGTTGATCATTGATTAAGATGTGTTTCTCCATTTTCTTATTTTGTATATATATATATATATATATATATATATATATATATATATAGTTAATCCAAACCTGAAAGCCCAAAAAGAACATAACAACGCGAGGACGTGGAACGAATATAGTATTATTGGACGTTCAGGAAAGAAAGAATGAAGGAGGGTTTAACGTTTCGAGCGGAGCTCTTCGTCGGAAACATAAGAGAAGGAAAGATCCAGAGAAGGGAAGACAGAGGGAAAAAAATCGCCAACGTTACACACGCGGTCACATTTTGAATTAATACATATATATATGAATGTCTGTGTGTGTGTGTGTGTATGGGTGTGTGCGTGTGTATGCGTGTGTGTGCGTGTGTGTGCGCGTGTGTGCGCGTGCGAGTTACCAAAGCTACATTCGCAATGTGCTGTCTCTTGGAATTTCGATTTTGCTAACACTTTGTAACGAAGTGTGATTTTAATTATTGGTAGCAGTCTAAATTAAAATTCCCTCCACAATTTGTCAAATACAAAATCTAAATGATAAAAATAATAAATATTATAATTAAAGAGTTTCAAGCACAAACATTTATAGTTACACACTGAAAATTCTAAAAGTATTGCAAACGGTCTTTTATATATGAAAGAAACAGCATCAACACTAACAAAATCAATAATTTAACTGCAGCTGCTTTCTTTTTTTTTTTTTTTCTTCTTCTTTATCGTAAAACTGTTCGTGAATCATATCTAGAAGAAGGAAAAAGCGATATATCGCAATTATGAATGTCTTATTGGCTATGGTTGTTATCAGAGGAAGGGCAAGATAGAGAAAAACACATCTGTTTCTTCTAATAAGATGTAGGATGCCCACGTGCCTTGGAAAATGTTAATGGTGAATTAAGAAGACCCAGTTTTCAACCATAGTGGGGGACAGAAAGTTCAAAGCGAAAGATTATGGGAGTTATGAGATTGCTTGTTCCAGGTAATTTTTCACACCGCGATGATTTTTTTTTTGTGTGTGTTTACTATATTTTTAACCTTGTATATGCTGAGATTATTCCAGTTTATTGTTCATGTACATACCTGTATATTTTCTAAACATTTTAAAAGTAATATGTTGTTTTTCCCTGTGGCCTGTTGTGTTGTCTGTAAAGAGTGTGGTGCTTTGGCATAAATGCTGGAGAGCCAAAATGCTATACAGCACCTTCTGGTCGAGGCCATGTTTAATTTTCCTCCATTCAGAGACGAAAATCTAGAGTACCAATAGAATCTATTAACTACTTCTTTTAGAATATTCGGGACATGTTTCTGTTTTAGAAACAATTAGTTACGTGTGAGTAGATTTCTATGTACATTCCTGTGTAGATATGTGTGTTTGCGTGCTTATGTGTATGCATGTATTCATATGTATGAGTGTGTGCGCGCGTGCGTATGTGTTCACGTCTTCCGTCTAGAATACACAGAGTTAAACATGGTGTGGATTTGATATCTCGTTAGTTAGCTGTTTGTTGCACATATTTCTAGAATGTCTAAAACTGGATGTGAGGAGAAGTGATGTTAGGAAGCAAAATAAAAAAGGCAAAATTAGAACCAAAATTTGTATAGTCTCTTTCTGTGTGTATTTTTCGCGCACACAAATACTTGCATAGGTAGGTAAATATAGAATGGATACAGATGCACAAGAGTTAAAATAATTTTCGAGGACTAAATTTTCTTCCTGCATAAGAAGGACAGGGACAATAAAAACCCGATTGTTTCCAGTATCTCCCGTCGTAAACGCTGTAAATTTCAAACAGAACCGATAAATAATTTTGCCCTTAGGAAGAAATTCTTAATGCAGATTTATGAGAAATGTCCTTTTATGTCAACGTCCATGTGCAATATAGCCAGTAGTAGTATTAGTAATAATAATCTCTTCTCTTATAGGCACTGGACCTGAAGTTTTGAGGGGGTGGGCTACTTGATTACATCGACCCCAAACAATAATGATAATAATGCTCTGATGCAGTACCTGGCAATGGGTCACATGACTTTTGATCTTAAATGATTGGAAGTGTTATCATCTACACGTTTAATTTGGGGTAAAGATGGGCTACTGTAAAATATTCTGCTGAATACAACAGATTTGCTTGTCAGTTGCTTACCTTAAGAAGTTCGGCATGTTCCTGACAAAATGTGCATCTCTGATCACAAGAAGTAGTGGGAGAGCATCATAGTTAAGTGTCGAGGGGAATTCTTTAAGGTTTGAATAATTTACCCCTTGTAACATAAATGTTTCGAGCATGATCCCTAAGCAAACTTTATTCAGGGGTCTTTTGAGTAGGAAGGGCTCCTCAAACTGAAGAAAGTTCTAACTGGACCCACCTGCAAGGTCATGTACTGTTTATATTGCTATGATATGACTATATCGCGCACATTTGGTTGTGATGCATGTACCTGGTGTATCCTTACCAGACGGGTAGTCATGATTTGGGTTTCATATATTTGTTACCCAATATAGAAGAAGGAGGAGGAGGAGGAGGAGGAGGAGAAGAGGAAGAGAAAGAGGAGGAGGAGAGGGAGGAGGAGAAGAAGGAGGAGGAGGAGAAGAAGAAGAAGAAGAAGAAGAGGAAGAAGAAGAAGAAGAAGAAGGAGGAGGAGGAGGAGGAGAAGAAGAAGAACCTGAGTATGGCATGGATACACAACAGGAAACGTTTGATAGTGTTCCACATTATTGGCTACTCAAGGCTCTTAAGATATACAAATTCTCCCATATCGTCTCCAAATTCTGACGAGGTAGCATGGCCAACTGGAATACACGTTTCCTCCTAAACGATAATAATGTGATAAGGCAATCTAACAATATCAACATCAAACGAGCCGTCTTTCAAAGTGGCTCCCGCTCCCCTTTACTCTTTTGCATAGCACAGATTCCACTCTTGAACGAGCTGAGTAATGCCAGGTATGGGTTCAAAATGTATATTATTATAGTAAATCATATGTTTTAAATGGACGATCTCAAGCAGTTTGCTACAAATGACAAAGAGCTAGTAGGGCTGTTAACAACTGTTAAACAGTTCAGTAATGACATCGGGACGAATTTTTGCCTTGAAAAGTGCATTTTGTAAGAAGCACTTTGTAAGAGGCAAGCTCAGGCAAACAGCTTCCATTAAATTGAATACCGACACTACCATCAAGGAACTTAATCAAAAAGAGAGCTATAAATACTTAGGGATAAACGAAGGAGATGGTATATAACATGAAACTAGGAAGGAAAAAATACGAAAGGAGTATTACAGAAGAATATGACGTATACTGAAATCTGAACTCGACTCCAAAAATCGCATCGAAGACATTAACACCTTGACACTTCCAGTAATCTAATACAGTTTTAACATCATTGACTAGAATCTTAGAGAATTCCAACGCTTGAACAGGAAGACAAGAATACTACTAACATCTAAGAACATGCACCACCGAAAATCAGACGTCTGTACCTATCGAGAAGTAATAGGGGAAGAGGAATGATTCGGGTAGAATTATGCTGTAGGACCTCTACAATAGCAATGAACAAGTACTTATCTAGTACAGAGGACTAGATAAGTTGATACAATTTACCCTACTATTTCACCATCGAGGGGCGAAAAGAAAAGTTAATCGCTGTTGGATTTGAACTCGCATGGAACGTAAAGAGCTGTAACGGTGCTGAAGAAGAAGAAGAAGAAGAAGAAGAAGAAGAAGAAGAAGAAGAAGAAGAAGAAGAAGAAGAAGAAGAAGAAGAAGAAGAAGAAGAAGAAGAAAAAAACGACAATGGTGAATGAAGAAGCTGAGAAAAATAAATATATGAAAAACTTTTTTGCAACAAATAAACGGAGGTGGATGCTATCATGTTTGTAATTTTATTCCGTTTTCGTCTAAGTTGTAACCTAAGTAACTTAAATACGTTTATATGTACAAAAGATGAGGAGTTCTTTTAGATAATAGATAATTGAATATGGAAAAAGAATAGAAAAATCAAATAAGCGAAAGAAAATCCCAAAGCACAAGAAAATCAAGGAAAGAAAAAAATACGAAATGTTATTAAGAAGCAAAGAGATACGACTAAAAGCAAGGAGTTTAGAAAAGAATCATCGTTTGAACATCTTTCAAGATTATCTAACTTGTAGAGAATGAAGTTAAATAAGCTGTTTCAAAACTAAATCATTTCCCCATTTGAACAAAGGCGCAGAAAGCAAACCTCCACATATATACACAACAATATGTATATATGTATGTATACCGATATGTAGTCATGTATGTATATATGTACTCATGTATGTTCATATATGGGACGTGCGTATATATGTATATATATATATATATATATATATGTATGTATGTATATACATATATGTGTTTGTGTGTATCTTTTTATGTATATGTATGTATATATATATCAGCTATTTTGTATTTTATATATATATATGTATATACATACAGATATATATATATATAATATATACATACAGATATATATATTATATATATATATAATATATATATATATATATATATATATATATGTATATATATATGTATATATATATAAATATATACACATTATATGTATATATGCATTTACATTCGTTTGTACATATACACATAAATATGTGATACATTTATAAATATATATTTGAATATAGCTGTTTATATGTATATATATATATATATATATATATATATATATATATATATATATGCATAAATACGTATATTCGCAAACATACACTCTCGCACAAAGACACACACGTATACAAACATCCTCAACGTTAGTCAACCGTACGAAATCTTTAGGCATGAGAACATAATTTTGTTTTCCAACTCTTAACACACTCACTACATGTGTCTGTGTGAGTCTGTTTGTGTGTGTGTGAGTGTGAGCCTGTTTGTGTTCTCTAAAGAATTCTTCCACGTAAATATATACAGACATCACTGTGTTTCTTTGTTTGTCTATATCTCTGTGACTGTGTGGATATATATATGGATGTTTGCGTGTGAGATGTTTTCTGCGCATATTTCTAAGTAATTGCGCAGATCTAATTCAAAGTTTTTATCTCATCATTTTTCTGGAGACCGAGAATGTTGTCTAATCTTTAACGAAGCAAAAATTCAAGTTTGTCGTAAATGAGTGGAAAAGTTATGAGATTACACACTATAGTTACACAATAGGCATCACATCATCTTTGAACGCTGTATTTAATCTACAGTTGTTATAGCATATTCCCATCTCCTGTAACAAAAGAAATATATCCATATTGATAGTCACACTTCCCAAAAATATACATAGATATATATAAACACATACACACACAGACGCAAACATACATACACATATACATATACGTGTGTGTGTGCTCGCATATACATCTCTCTCTCTCTCTCTCTCTCTATATATATATATATAATATATATATATATATATATATATAGATAGATAGATAGATAGATAGATAGATAGATAGATAGATAGATAGATAGATAGATAGATAGATATATATACATGTTTCCTTCTTTACGTTAGTAGTATATAGATAGACCATAATAAACGTGGGTGGCCTTATATATATTTAATATATATATATTTAACCACTTGTTATACCAAGGATTACGACTGTTTCGTAGCCTTCATCATATAATGATAATTTCAGTCTACAGTAGATTATTTTACATGTCTGCGTTATATATGCTACGCATTGTACTATACAATTGTATATTTGTATATTAACAAATTTGAGCGAATAAATGGTGCTATGTCAATAGATCAACAGAACATCACGGTTACACCAATTACACCAATTACACCAATGCTTCAACTCTAAGTTACTGGAACTTCTCTTGCTCTCACTGTTCTTGTATATACGATTTCTACTAGTCAGCGCCAATGCATCTCTACAACCATCTCATGACTCTTATTTGCTCTTCGCATGAATGTTTACAGCCTTCCTTTGTATGTTCGTACTTCAGACCAGAACCGTGAGTGTAATTTGGTTGCTTGAATAGTTGACCAATCTTAGGGTCAGATTGATTTATACTTTGTCACGTTATCATGTTATTCCACCATTACAATTACAGATTCTTGTCCACTTCAGCCAACACATTTTTGGGCGATACTCGTCACGTCAGAGTACATGATGGCTAAAGAATTTACTTGTCTGTTTTGCAGCTGATCGTTGATGCATTAATTGCTGGTTTCCTTTTGAAGTGCAAGTTACCCACGGTTTTATATTGCCTCTCTCTGTTAATGGATTTCATGGCATCCCTAGCGTAATGTTTTCAATCTATTTTGTTTGGGGATTTAAATAACTGCACCTTATTGTCTTACCGCACACATACCGCATCTTCTATTCTTCCTCTTAGCATGGCTAGCGTGTCAGACCAATTAATGCCAGCTTTTTATTCCGGACTGAAAGCTATTTATTGGCCAACACAAGGAGCATGTAGATCTAATCAAAGAATAGTTCTTTTTTGCATCTGTCAATCGGTATAGATGGAGACGGTAATATCAACAATGATGGTTTTTGTCGGTTATGCTGTTGTTGTTGTTGTTGTTGTTGTCGTTGCTGCTGCTGCTGGGTTGTTTTTTTTATTTTTTCTTTTGTCGTTGTGGCTGCTGATGCTGTTAGCGACGCTACTGAAATTGTTCAGATTATTAGGACTTTGCCTATTGTGTTTTATGACAGTTGCTACTGGTGCAAAGGCGAACAGTACAGGCTCTCCGTTGCTGCTGCTGCTGTTAATACTGGTGTTAGTAGTAATAGTAGCTCCGCTAACAATATTGCTGCTATGTAAGGCGGTGATCTGGTAGAAACGTTAGCACACCGAACGAAATAATTAGCAGTATTTCGTCTGCCGTTACGTTGTGAGTACAAATTCCGCCGAGTTCGACTTTGCCTTTCATCCTTTCGGGGTCGATTAAATAAGTACCTGTCACGCACTGGGGTCGATATAATCGACTTAATCCGTTTGTCTGTTCTTCTTTGTCCCCTCTGGGTAGTAAAGAAATAGTTATTTCGCCTGTCTTTACGGTCTGAGTTCAAACTCCGCCGAAGTCGATTTTGCCTTTCATCCTTTCGGGGTCGATAAACTAAGTATCAGTTGCGTACTGGTGTCGATCTAATCGACTGGTCCCCTCCCCTAAAATTTCGGTCCTTGTACCTAGTGTAGAAAAGAATATCTCTGCTCTGTTTCGTCTCTTGCGTTTTCGCAGCGACTGTAGTTGGGATTGTTGTTGTCGCTATTATTATTGCTGCTGCTGCTAGTAGTCTTGATGAGGCTGTTCCCATCGCAGTTAATGCTGCTGACAGTGTCTAGTGGGTAGTGATTAGTACCAATTGTGATTGGACGTATGTAAAAGTGATGATGATGATGATGATTACACGAACAGAATATATATATATATATATATATATATATATATATATATATATATATATATAAAGGTTTCTAAGATATTTGATAATAGATTAAATTAAACCAGAACAAAGATTTGAAAGGTAAGGAAGTGAAAACATTACAACAATATAACAATATATATATCGTAAACAACAAAACATGAATGTTCTCTGAGAAACATGGAGACGGAGAGACTTCCGTTGTCATGTATTTTCTTTTTATCTTTTAAATTCAGAATTCACCCGAGCTGCAGCCACGTGCCGTAGCCCCTCCCCCGCCCCTGCAATGTCAGATTTACAACGCCTAAATTCACTGCATCACAAGTTCTTCTTTTTCACAGGCCCAGTTGTACTTAACATTATGCCAAAACAAATGAACAAACAAAAAAATCCCTTAACCTCCAAACGATACATGCACATATTTCTTCAAGGGATACCAGACAAGTCACCTATACCAGGATAGTCTCAGTCAACAACTCCCAACTCCAATGGATCATGATGCCACAAAACTACTAAACATGACCTCGGCCAAACTTTTGGCCGAATCATGTATGAGTTTTTCTAAGTTTTAAGCCTTTACTCAGTTTGCTCAAGTGAAAGCTCTTTCATGCTGAAAGAAATTCCAACAATGCTATACAAATTACAAATATTGTGTATCAAATCCTGTGTGTTAAATCTTGCATTTAAAATCTTAGGTTTCTAGGACCACATTACTCAACTTGTTCTTCCTTTTTTCTTTTATTTTTGATGGTAGAGATTTCAATATTTAAAAGGGTGTTGGTTACTATTTTAGCAAGTAGAACAACCATTTAGAGGCTCATTCTTAGCCCTGTGATGACCTATAAAAATAAATGATAAATCCATGACAATACGGAGATTTTTCTAGGCATAGTATATATACGTTATTCAATGGGTGCTCCATTTTATTTTAAGAATGTAGTTTGTGATTCGAAGGCTATCATATCTATCAAGCCGAAAACCTGCTTAGAGATTCCATTGTTGTCTCAACTATTCTCAAACAAATAATGGGATGTGGCACACAACCACCGAGTATACTACACCCAAGCCTTGGAAATGATCACCCTTACTAGCAGCGTGGTAGTCCTGGAAAACTGGCGTCTTTAATGTTTAGTTTAGTTTTATATGGCAGTTGATGTTAGGACCAGGACAATAAGGAAAATGTATTTCTAAATAATCTTATTTTAGGAGCATACAGTATTACCCTAATTAATATGTCATTCCATGTTTAAGATACTATGGACTGACACAAGGGAAGAATGGGTACTGTTTTTACCAAGACGATTAGCCTTTGAAAATATCCATTTTGGCCTGTAGGTAGTCGTAATAGCTACAACCGATATGGGTAAGAGTCGTACTGGTTAGTGTGCTTCACTTCCTATTCATCATTATATATGAATGAATATTTGCATGCATAACATTAGTAGTAATGAAAAATTCTGGAGAGACTATTGATGTCGCTGTTTCACTGTATGAATGCTTGTGTTTAGTTTGAAAGGCTGAGCTACAGAAATATTATTTTGTTGTTTCTTTTTGTGTGTGCTATAAACAGAAGGGAAGAAGGTTATCATATATCTGAATTTGCTTTTATTTCAATTCGGATTTCATGAATAACAACATTGTTGATTATAGATGTCCTCCAAGCGACCAACCACTGGTTCATTGCATTTGGGATTTTCTACGCAATTCAAGTGGAAAAATTATCACAATGAATTTTCTTTGGAAAACACCAGTTTTGTCGATTTCCGGCGATGTTTACATTGATGGATGATACGCATTGGTGAATGACAAACATACACACACACAGACACACACACACACACACACACACACACACACACATTCACACATATGTGTGTGTATGTGTAATCATGTAATCTATGTAAATATATATATACAAGTGTGTGTGTGTTTGTCTCTCTCTCTCTCTCTCTCTCTCTCTCTCTATATATATATATATTATATATATATATATATATATGTATATATACATGTGTGTGTGTGTGTGTGTGTGTAGCGCGGGGCGACAAATCTTTTCAGCCACCCAAGGAATTATTATAATTCTAGAAAGTTTACTTTGTGGAGTTACTTACATTAGCTAAATACGTACTTGTGAACTTTAAATTGACTGAAAGAAGTTCCAACCACGTTTCGTGGTTCGCTACCTGAACGGCTCCTGTATAGCATCAAGTGGCTACGGACATCATCAAGAGGAGCTACGTCCGGTTTCAGCCCATATTTCTCTACCGTTTTCTATGCTTGTTTCAGTCTTTTCTGTAGTGCGAGCACTTTTTGAATATTTTGATAAAACACTATGTGATATTATTTTTCGAACATAACAAACTGCTTATTTTAGCATTACCCTGGACATTTCCTTCAAACAATTTTGTGCAAAGGTTTTAGTGCACACCCAGTATACAGTAATCCAATAAGAATTAGCCCTCAAGAAACATTTCTTCAAAACAAAACAAAAAAAAATTAATGAAAATGACTTCATCCGAAATTATTCATCCAATAATTTCTTTAATTCGAAGGAAGAGAGAAGGGGCCCTACACCTGAGAAAAAGTAGATGTTGATTTGATGATCTTGATGTCCACAGTGGAATATATGTTTAAAAAATGACTATAGCCGGAAGAAAAAAAATAGGAAGGGAAAAGTCGCTTGGGAAGAGAAATTAAAGGCGAATGATGATTGTGTCCCGTGTACAAACAGCTGGAGAAAAGGTAACGGCACGGAAGGTGAAGAAGAAATGTCAAATAGAAATAAATATCCGAACAGTTCAAAGGATGCTCAAAGACATTGGATGAGGCCAAGAGGAAAATTCATTTCAGCAAAAAACATAAGAAGGCCAAGTTAGACTTCGCAAAATTATGGTCAACCACTTCTGTTGATTTTACTAAAGTAATTTTGACTGACGGGAGACAATTTGAGTTCTATGAAAACCGACAGCCGGTGCTCTTGATCAAAAGCACGATGAACCAGTGATGCTGAACAAAAGGCAGATGGGCACATCTAGAGTCATGGTATGGGACATAGTCTTTCTAAGTGGATAATTTTGGTTAACGTGGCTAAAAGGAAGGCAGAATAGCATGAGTAAAATCTATTTGAGGCAAAGAAGAAATACGAGAGAATTTTATCATCCAATAGGATAACTGCAGTATTCACATGTCAAAATCAACCAAGAAGAGGATGGAAGACATGAAAAGAAGTCAACTAGAATGGCCAGTGAGGTGTCCTCACTTGAATATAATTGAAAAAGACATGGTACAGGTTGGCACAGTTTGTGTATGACGGACAAGAAATGACAAGTGAGGCCGAATTAAGGAAATGGATTTTAGGAGCGTAAAAACGACTGACGGAAACAAAATAGAACTGTTATAACGAACATGATTGTCCAGTTAAACGAACGAACAGTGCAAGTGATTGAAAAGAAATGCAACTATGTGGACTACTGAAGTTGAGTGGTACTGTCCGAAAAATATTGTCACATTTACTCTTTTACACTTTTACTTGTTTCAGTCATTTGACTGTGGCCATGCTGGAGCACCGCCTTTAGTCGAGCAAATCGACCCCAGGACTTATTCTTTGTAAACCTAGTACATATTCTATTGGTCTCTTTTGCCGAACCGCTAAGTTACGGGGACGTAAACACACCAGCATCGGTTGTGAAGTGATGTTGGGGGGACAAACATAGACACACAAACGTATGCGCACACATACATACATACATACATAAATACATACATACATACATACATATAGATATAGATATACGACGGGCTTATTCAGTTTCCGTCTACCAAATCCACTCCCAAGGCTTTAGTAGGCCAGATGCTATAGTAGAAGACACTTGCCCAAGATGCCACGCAGTGGGACTGAACTCGGAACTATGTGGTTGGTAAGCAAGCTACTTACCACACAGCCACTCCTATGCCTTAAAAATATGGAACGCTTCACGAATTTGCGTGTCATCCTTGTGCACGGGCCATGCTAATCTTCTCTGTATCGTTCCAATTTCAGAATATCTTCCGCCCATGAAATACTACAAAAATGAAATGCTACATACGCGTCCAGGGAGTGCAATCACAAGAACATTATACACATGTCTACATTCTTTTACTTAGAAGTGTGTTTTTCACTAAGTGTCACTAAGAGGTGCGAGAGCATGTCCCCAATCAACTGTCTAAAACAGGTAATAGATACGATAAATTTAAATGCAATATATATGTGCGTGTGTGTATATATACACTTATACACACACATATACATATATATGTATCTATGCAAGTGAATATACACGCATAAACCGACTGTTTTCATATTTACCCCAGCTGATGAATTCCCTCACAGAGTATTTGTCATCACCAATCTTAGGGAGACCCTGTCCGGAGTGCACGCGTAGTGCACTTCGGTTTCCGAGCGAAATATTTAACTACATCACCAATGGTAATATACACACGTATATAAATATATGTAGTACTACTACTACTACTAATACTACTACTACCGCTGCTGCTGCTGCTGCTGCTAATAATAATAATAATAATGATAATAATAATAATAATGGTGATGATGATGATGATAAAGTAATAGTAATAAAATGTAATAGATAGATGGATAAGTAGTAATAGTAGTAGTAGTAGCAGTATTAGTAGTAGTATATTAACCGAATGTAATTATATTCATGAATACGATGAAGATGATGACTACGACGACGATATATATTGATGGATTGTAAGTGTATACGTGATTCTACCAATCTGCAGTTCAAATATTTTGGGTGAAATGTATTTGATGAAACCCTCTTCAGGAAAAATGTACACGTTAAGCACTGAATGACTGATAATGACTATCGATGACTTGAAAAGGGAAAAAATATTATATAATATCTTATATTAAATTAGTTGTTTTTGTTTTTTTCCCCTGTAGTCTAGAGTATAATGACATGGGAAATCATCAAACGTTACCGAAAATACAATTTAATCTCGACACTCACTCATACACAGACGCACATGCATACACTCAGAAACACACTCATTGATATATACTAACACCCATACATCACACACATACACACACGCACACACACACACACACACGCACACACACACGCACACACACACACACACACACACACATATATATATAAAACAAATCAGGAAACTGAAAATATTTTGGTATGATTTATTCCCCATTACGTGTGTTTCATTCCCTTTCGATATAGACAAATAAAAATATACTATATCAAATTGGGTGAACTTGCCCTATCTATATTCTGATCAGTTTTAAACCATGAAATATCCTCATTGGTGTTACGCCATAATAATTGATTGAATGTTCTCCTTGTGTCGTCATCGAGCTTTCTCAGTATATGATTGCTCGCCAGCCCAATTTCCGACTTAGTCTGATTAATCAGGCGACATTTGGGGTTACAGGCAAAATTTTGTTTGTGGCCTTGATGGTGGTAGAGGCACTTCTCTTAACTAACGCTTTCACCCTATCATCTATACCTAAAATGCTGCTTGGTTTCGTTGTTAGTACTATCATATGAATATAATGTAGTCGTCTACGATTCTATATGATGTTATACTTTTAAAAGCCTATCGTATGTGCAGGGGTCAAATCTATATAATTTTTTTTTGTTTTGTCAGAGAAGAGTAAAGCCCAATCCGAATTGCTTAGCAGGCGAAAATCGAAAGAAAGTTACGGCACCATCATTGCGTCCAACAATAACAGCAACAGCTGCAGCGATACCAACTGCTGCAGCAGCACTAACGGGTGGATTTGCCAGTGACAACAGCAACGGCAGCGATAGCAAAAGCAACAACAAAAGCATCCTTCACGTCCTTGACATTTATTTCTTATATATAATTTTGATCAGTTACTTTGTTTTCAAAATTTTCCCCTGTTTTTGTTATTTCCGTATTTTCATTTCAATAGGTATGTTAATAAGCCTTTTTCTGCATATAGATCCTTGAAGATGTTTATGAATCACCTCTGTTCATGCAATAACAGAAGATTCGTTTTTGGCGTCGTTTATATAGTCTGACGATTCAAAAAGGTCTTTTGATATTCTTTCCTTTTTTTTCTTTTTTTTTTGCATGTTTGATGTGGCTCAATGCGATATTTTGTTACATTTTCATTCTTCTGTTCAGCACCTTTCCCAGGTTGTTTGGATTTTACATCCGTTAACAAAGTGTAACTATTTGGTGTGGTCATGAGTAGTAGCATGAGCAGAGTCAGCAACGTAATGTAATGAATCGGGTAAATTATACTATAATTACCAATGTCAGTTTTCACTTTTTTAAAAAAGTGCAATGAGGAAATGTTTTTGATCTTCTCTGTTCTATTACTGATCCGATAAAAGCTGTTTTTCATCCAAAGGATTTAGTATTTTGAATTCGCTGATTTGTATTGCTGTGTATAAATATAATGATCAGTAAAAACCTCATACATTGAGCTGTCAAATGACACTCATAAATCTCGACAAGCGCCCTATTGATATAACTTTATTTCTAATTCTAATTTGAATATTTACTAGCATTGGTAACAGTGACCTTATGCATGTTCGAAAATATGTATAGTCTCCACACATGGTTCTTCTCATATAAATATAGTATTTTTGTGAGGTATGATTGATTAACGATGTTTTCAAACAAAGGACACAATCTTTATGTTGCATGAAACATAAATTTGGATTAATTCCAAGGTAGCATAAGAGCAAGGACTGCTACTGTTTTGATGCAGTAAACGTGTAAATATTTTAAGTCTATCGAACACATACAAGTTATAATATTATGTTCTATGTTCTTATTGCAAAAGAATGCCGATTTCCCATTAGAAATTTTGCTTTCTAGTCCCTTAAGGAAGGTGCAAAAACAAATATGCCCAATCTACCTGTCAGTCCTCAGACTGTTTTTTCTGTAATTGCTTTTCAATGTTTGGCGAATTCTTGATGCTTGAGGGTATCTCTCACTCTCATTTCGCATTTGGGCCAAACGCCACTAAATGATCGGTCTACCCCATCCATTTGCAAAGGATTTAATTTCAACAAATTAAGAAATATATTTTGCATTTTATTTAATATAGTCTAACTCATTTTTGGTTGTTCAAATACATACCATTCTTCCTGTCGAATTATCTCTTCTAACTTATTCTTTCGTATACATACATAAATACAAATTTATTTTGTTGATGTATTTGATTATTATTCTAAAATATGCCCGACGTCCAGCCGATTCTCTGGATATTATGAAGTGAATTAGCTGTGACAGACGACCAACAGATAGTCCATAAATGAGAGTGATTTAATGAACCTTAGACGTGTCGATTTGCATTACCTATCCAATCCTATACTCCAGACTGTACAGATTCGAAAAATGGTCTTTATTGCTTCTCTGGTTCTTAATGTCCGAAGAACAAGACATTGTGTAAGATTCCTAACACGGCTTTCTCTTCATAACCTGAAAAGTATTAAGTTATTTGATTTATCGAAACATCTTAAAAGCAATAGAAACAGTGCTGAATAACGAAATCGTTTTTTTTTTTAAATCTTTTTGTCACGTTAGTATTTTCCTTAGATCGTAGCTTGGTGTTCACCAGTCCTGTCTCTCTAATTCAAAATTTACCACAAAATTGCGTCTATGACAAATCAGTAACTTTACAGTTATCAAATCATATATAAGAGTAATATAGTTATCCTTTCTTTTTGTGGTTAACCGCTGAAACATAAATATATCTTAGATAGTATGACCATTTGTAATTTGCAACCATCTTACATATATTTGATCGAAAGTTTTCTGATAGCAGTATGCATTGGTCCTAAACAAGTACTTCCATAAACTAGTTTTAAAGTTTTAAATGCTGTCTTAAAATACACGCTCACATATACATACATGCATAAACACATACATACATACTTGTGTGTGTTTGTGTGTGTGTCGTGTGTGTGTGTGTGTGTTGTAAGTTCCCTTCACTACCATAAGCAGTCTTTTTTTTTATATATATAAGCGTCAATAGAAGGAATTCGTAATGATCTTCATATTGATGACATTCGAGTAATTGAATAATTTGAGCTAAGAGCATAAGAACTGAAACATGCATCGCAAGGCATATCGTTTGAGTTTCTAAGATTTTTGTCAAAATAGCAATTCATATTTATTCAAGAAGGCTAAAACTTGAAATTAATCGCTGCAGGATTTGAACCCAGAGCCTGGACAGCTATAATACAATGTGAAAACAAAATGCAAACTAATATATATATATATTATATGCAGAGATAGATAGATAGATAGATAGATAGATAGATAGATAGATAGATAGATAGATAGATAGATAGATAGATAGATAGACATATATGTTTTTTTGTTGCGGAGGGATATGTCGTGAGATATACAATATATCATACAATATTCTAAATTTATTAGCTATCGTTATAATATGCACGAAAATGTAATCGGCTTTTGAAATTGGGAAGCGTGATATAGACAGCATGATATGGGAAATTGTAATTATATTCCTCAATTGCAATTCAAAATCGAAATGAATCGTTTCAATATAAAATGGTAATTGGGAATTTAAATGAATTATCTGGGAAGATAATAACACTCCTGGATTTTATTAATTTATATTTTCGTATACTTTCAGTAAAGTGTGTATGATACAGTAATAATGTCGACAGAGATAAAGGAATGCAGCAACGATTGTCCAAGAAAGTGAACTTGAAGCGTATACTGCAACACATGAACTAGACCTCTTAACACGCATGTATGTTTGTGTGTGTGCGCGCGTTTACAAATATGCATATATATATATATTATCTATCTGCATATATGTATTTTGGATGTATATACATGTGTGTATGCGTATAAACACTTCGATATATATCTATAGTTACACACGCACACACATATACATAAATTCTAGTATCTAAATAGAATGCTTGCTAATTGGTATGAAATACAATCAGAATGGTTAGAGATTGCCGACGCTCAAAATTACGTTTATCTAGCAAACATCGTACTGCCATCAGTAAACAACTGCCGGAGATGACCTTGTTTCAAATTCACATGGACGCCTTTGTGGTGACTATATTTTATGCTTAACGTAGCATGCTTTACACATTGAGCAAATTCAAGGCCAGAATTTAACTCGTGACCAGATGTTGTACGTTTGTACTATCTGATGCATGTTGATCACTACAAAGGTATGTGAGAGCCATTTCAATAGACATAATGTATTCTCTGCCATATTTCTAGATACATTCGCCACATTCTAGAGCTGCCTGATATATCATTAATGGGAATGACTCAAGTATGTGTTTCATGAAAAATTATCGTAATACCTAATGCATATGTGTGCAGTGGGAATCTAAAGCTATATAGAAACATCGCTATCTACATACACTGAGGCATATTTTGTATATGCACAGTTTCGTTCATAACAGACACGTAGCATGCTATGGAGATACCAGGACTGGAGAAAAGGCATTCAAGTATGCAGTTTCCCAGTAAATTTTTTCATGAAATATGCATTGGTATTATTCCTGTTATCGTATATTCTTTCGTTAAACTCAATATAATGATCTAAATCATTCGCATCTCTTTGTGCGCGTGTGTGTGTGTGTGCGACCGTGTGTGTGTGTGTGTGTGAGAGAGAGTGTGTGTGTGAGTGTGTGAGTATATGAGTGTGTGTGTGTGTTTCTGTGTGTGTGCTTCAAGTCTGATCCCAGTTCGACGATATTCTTGCTTTAGTTGTTTTATACTGTAAATATGAAAACAATATTGTTGTAGTTGTTCATCTCTAATCTTATAGATTTATGATTGAATGTGTTGCGGCCATGAGTATCCAGTGTGTAATATTTCGTGACAGGAAATGATGATTACATCATAAAATGCATTCGCCATTTCTTAACACGCTTTTGTAAGAGGTTTGAGAGTTTTGGTAATAGATCGAGCGATTTCACAGAACAGTACTACTCAAACATTTTCAACTGCCATCCGCTTTCCATTTACTCACAATTTTTAATGTAATACAGTTTTTGTAAGGTGCATACACGTAATACCAGGTAGAGAAATTTAGTTTCGGCTACTTTTTTGATGAGGATGTCTACTTGCCACAGATCTATTCTTCTACGAATATCGATGCATCAAAGTTTCATCTTGATTTCTAATTAATACAGATCAATTTTCGCTGAGCTATTCATTTAGACTCGATTTATAATACAAATTATTATGCCACATTTGTACAGTTATAATGTCGTAACTGTTAAATATACTCGTTGAATTGGCCAACTGTTCGTTAAAACGCTCAACGAAAACCGAACAATTTAACTCGTCATTTCAACGAAACTCAAACAGGTTTTCTTGATATTTTACATATGACCCTGTAGCAACCAACTGACATTTATCTATATATCAGAATTTATAATTTTCTTTAATATAGGAGGCAGAGACTTACAAAATTATACACCTTGCTCGGCGGTGCCTATATAACAAACCCCATCAACCGGCAAATAGTACCTTCCCCTTTCGGAAAGCACTGGTATACAGAATCTCTACTTGATTGTTAAGATGAGACGCTATAAAAATATAGGTTGTTTCAGATCACGAAATATACAAACATCGAATATACGTGGATATTTGTGTGATTTGTACTGAAACGGTAACCATCTTAATTTGTCTATAAGTCATGTGTGGTTTAATCATTATGCATAACAACATTAATTATATACCAGCATTTTCAGTTTAGAAGTTAAAGGTATCAGTAATAGAATATAACATTCATCGCTGAAACAAACAAAAACAAAACAGAAAATTAAATTTGAATAATCTTCAACAACTGTATTCCATGTGGGATTCGATAATTTAGCAATTTTCTTGTTTCATCTTCGAAGCTTGAATAATCAAGAGTCCCAGCGTAATACTGTGTTTCTTTCTTTAATATCATCCATTGATGTAATGTTTTTAATGTGTCAATAGAAGCAGTTTAAGATCCACCGAAACATTGTTATATCATTGCGCTTGGTATTCTCTACGGTAAACATTTGCACATGACTTACACAGTTGTATTTCATTCCTACGACAGTGATACGATTCGGCGCCAAACGTTATTCTAATTATTCAGTTGTATAGTCGAAGGTTCTGCTTTTCATATGGACTCGTAATCTTTGCCGGCTAATGGTTACAAATTATATTTTTGTTAATTATCGATTTTTCTAACTGACCTTGTTATTATAGTTCATAGTATCTCTACCACCGTTCGTCATCTCACATTTATCAATTGACAAACTAACATGGAGTAACCTGTTGATGACTTTCTGGGGCAGCAAATGCACACTATTCTTTTGCTTAGGTATTTACTATTTAGTGAGCAAATTTATATATTTCTATAACTGTCTCAGTCGTGCTTATTTATCCAGATTTTCGCAATATTTTACATTGTGGTGCGTGATTTCTTGAACTGCATTTCATCCACCTTCTGGAAAACACGATCTGGAAAATAACATTTGAAAAATATCCACTCACCACCATGCGTGTATTCAAATACACGTAGGTTTACTACGTGTATTTGAATATCGAGAACACCTCAGTGACTCATAGACAATGCTAGAATATGCACAATCATTTAAGAAAGGATTATTTTAAATCCTTCCTGAAGAAATTAAAACACTCTTCTTTAACTCCGAAGCATACGTAAACCGTAAGCTATGGTGTTCATCATTTTAACAGTCTAGAGATATTCTATACATTACGTCTTCAAGGTTATAACGTGTGTAATCAACTGAAGGTCGAAGGAACGAAACACCCTTCGTGTTTTTCATAAGACTTTCTATGACAGAATTCAATTCTCACCCATATACACACACCTTACAGAGACGTACATATGTTTATACCTACATATAAGACGTATATATATATATATATATATATATATATATATATATATATATATATATTATATATATATACAACAGTATAAGAGCAAATGCTATTACAAATAGATTTCTTTCATTAAAAATTTATCAGACAGAAGATAATGAAGTTTAGTTGACATGTCTATATACCTACGATTGTTTAACTATGTATATATATATATATATATATATATATATATATATAATACATATAGCTCTGTGAGTGTGTGTGTGTGCAAAGAGAGAGAAGAAGACGGAAGGAGAGAGTGAAGAAGAGGATATTGAAAAATGTACGAGCGTGGATATAAGACTAAGTTAATAATGGGTGAAGTAGGTGAAAATTGAAAGAAGTGGCATACAGACTTGCAAAATATTCAAAGAATAAATGTATTACGGAAAACAGAAGGATATTATTTTAGAGTCTTAAGATTAATAGGTGTGGACTATTGGGTAAGGGTTATACTGGAGATTATCGACGTTCTAAGAGCTACAGTGCAAGTATGATAATAGGTATCCATTCAGGGTGAGGTGTTTTAATACATCCTTAAAAATGTTTTTTTAAATAATTGTTCGGGCGCACGTAGGTTAGCGATAATTCAAACAATAAAGGCGGTGAGCTGGCAGAAACGTTATCACACCGGGCGAAATGCTTAGCAGTATTTTGTCTGTCACTACGTTCTGAGTTCAAATTCCGCCGTGGTCGACTTTGCCTTTCATCCTTTCAGGGTCGATTAAGTAAGTACCAGTTACGCACTGCGGTCGATGTAATCGACTTAATCCGTTTGTCTGTCCTTGTTTGTCCCCTCTAAGTTTAGCCCCTTGTGGGTAGTAAAGAAATAGATAATTCAAACAATAACGTATTTATCTATTCTTTCATGAAATATAATAAAGTTTCCTTTTAGAGGTATGCCGACTCATAAGGGCCGGTTTCTCGGGTTCAGTTGCGTATAAATTCCGCACCTGTACAGGACGTCGGTCCGTCGCAGGGTTATTTATTTTTGCCAGGTGAGGGAACTAGAGCAACGTCAAAGGATTTTTTTTTCCTCAAGAACACAATGCGTCGTCCGGTCTAAGAATCGAAACCACAATCTTACGATCATGAGTCTCACACTCTAACCAATAAGCCACGTGTTTCCACATAATGGAAGATTTGAACTTGAATATCTGTTATGCGCTACAAATGAATGCTTCGCCGGTCCACAGGTGCACAGGGAAGGGGAGTAACCACAATGTTTCGACCTCTTGTTGTGTTTCTTCAGTTGAAGCTATGTCATGACGATATGAATGAATCTCTGAAGTGAAAGAGCTTTTGTTTATAGGAATCAGTATATATACTATTTGAAGATCTGTGCAAAAAAAAATATATAAAATAAACATGATGTTAACGAATGAGTAAAGCATGAATAAATATATGAAGGGACATAAAAATACGTAAATAATAATAATAATGATGATGATAATAATAATAATAATAATAATAATAATAATAATAATAATAATAATAATAATAATAATAATAATAATGATGATGATGATGATGATGATGATGATGATGATGAGGATGTTGATGATTATGATGATGATGATAATAATAATAATATTATGCCCTGATGCAGTACCAGACAGTGGCTCTCATGATTTCTGATTGGAAGTGTTATCATGTACATTGTTTTTTCTCGGTATAAAAGATGGGCTGCAGCAAATATTTTGCTCAATACCACATATTTGCTTGTCAGTTGTTTGACCTTAATCAGTTGAGCATGTCCCTTAGTGTCTGACGATATGTGCATCTCTGATCACGTGCAGATGTAGTGGGGGAACTTCATAGCCATGTGTTGAGAGGGATTATTTGGGATCTGAATAATTCATCTCTAGAAACATGGATGTTTCGTTCAACATCCTTAAACAACTCATATTCAGGGACCTTTTATATTTTACCCCAGTGTCACTTTGATGGCATGCACTGCTCTCTCACTCAATAATAATGAGAAGAAGAATAGGAAAAATAATTAAAATATAAGCCACATAATAGTGCACAAAAATATAATCAGATGAATGCAAAAGAGTGTTTACTAGAAGTTGAAACGAATATCATGTGATAACATTATTGGAATACTGTGGGTAGCTTGCATTCATCTTGTAGAGTGTCGATAGAAAAATCGGCTAGTGTAATTGGAGCACTACAGCGTGGAGAAAACTGCGGACAAGGTGGGTAATTAAAGAAAAAGTAACGCAAGTACTGATGATCTTATTTTTCAGGTAAGTAGCAAATTGATTCGACAACAGGAAGTCATGGAACAACAAAATCGTTCCGCCATTGTTGTTTTGGCACGCGCCGAGCTCACTGCCAATAAAACTTTTAATTTGACGAAACTTCCAAAAGCCCCAGTTTATTGTGTATAAACAATTTAAAGAAGAGGGAAAGATTGATACAAAAGAAGACAAGACTCGAAGTGGTTCCAAGCACAATCCACAGTTTCTCGCTGGCCTCAAACGCTCAGTGAAAGCCAACTCATTCACCTCCATGACAACTCTTGCAAAGTCACGCAATGCGTACGTTTCCACAGTGTTCAGGGCCATGAAGAGGTACCTTGACATGACTAGCTATTTCGACGACGCCGTCACCTCCTAACAGCCAAAGCCAAAGCAATCAGAACCGAGAGATAACCAAAGATTTTGTCATTCATCAAGCATTAAGGTACAGGAAAAATTCTCGTGTTTGTGGACGAGATGTTCACTGTGAGTGCTAAGGTGAATCGCAGTAATTTTCGAATGATTGCATACAACACTTCTGACTCCCCTCTGTGACTAAGACTCAAAATCCTGTCTCTGCCGTGGCGAGTGATAGAATTGTCATTAATCCACACTTCATTGAGTTTGGCTTCAAGATTGGCACAAAGCAGTAACTGGACATCCTGAAGAACCCTCTGTTACCTTGGATGGAACAGAAGTTTGGGCTTGATAAGGGGGTGCTTATCCAGGATTTTGGATCATGCCATGCGTCAAAAGCAGCACAAGCCTTCCTTGGTGAGAAGATGCCATTTTTTGTGAGGGCCAACATCTGAACCAGTAATAGCCCAGATCTAAATATTCTCGATTATTTTTCATGAGGTGTACTTCAAGCAAGGATCAAGGCTTCACCACACTCGAGTGTCAACGGTTTGAAGACCTGCATCGTGCGCACGACAGGCAAATTAAAAAAGGCGGAGTTTGCTGCAGCTGCAAAAATCATTTCGTTCTCATTTGAAGGCAGTCATTGTCCAAAAGGACGGCTATATTCAGTGATAAATGGTTTTGTTGTAATAAACCTTACATTAAAATTATATCTGTCTACTACCATTAGTTTAGTATTTATAACCATTTTTATGCATCGTAAAAATAATCTCAATTTATCTGCAACACACTTATATTTATATATATATATATATATATATATATATATTATATATATATATAATATATATATATATATATATTGATAGATGTACAGAGATATATATAGAGAGTGAGAGAGATACACAGACACATCCAGACAAACAGAACGATACAAATAAACATATAAAATTCCTTGGGTGTGATATGCATCATTCTGTCTATCTGCATGTGTCTGTGTGTCTCTCACTTTCTCTATCGAAATCCATCTTCTGGTTACTTAAGTAATTATTATCCTTATCTCAACTAACACTGCGGAATTCCTGAAGTAGATCCAACGGAAACACACCAGGTAGCCCGAACTGTGCCAGTGATATACTCAGCACTTCAAAACACTAAACGACAAACCCATTAGTCCAAATATCCATATATATATATATATATATATATATATATATATATATATATATATATATATATATATATATATATGTATGTATGTATGTATGTATGTATATATACATATACATGAATGTTAATCATGTGAAAATTTTCAGTCTCTACCCTTTCGTTATTTACATGTATACAGGTACATGTATAAATTGTAGTGATGCTTCATTCCCTAAACAGACATGCATATAAAAACATAACAGCCAAAACACGGGATCTTTAGCGAGACGCAAAGCTTTATAGATTGATGTATCTGACGAGACTCAGACTGGAAAATTGATGCAACACAGCATGTTGAAAAATGTCCCACCCATAAGGGACAGTAGCAGGATGGGTCGAAACGACTGTTGTACAACATAAATATTAATACCAAATTCATCTTCTCGTTTCTTAAGCAATTACTATTACACACACACACATAAATATATATATATATATATATATATATATATAATATATATATATATATATATATATACATATACACACACGCATATATATATATGTATATGTATGTATATGCATATATATATATATATATGTATATGTATGTATATGCATATATATATATATAATATATATATATATATATATGTGAATTCTTTAGAATTCACTAGAATCTCAATTACTTAACCGAATATATATATATATATATATATATATATATATATATATATATACTACGTCACTGCAAACTGAATTCTTGAAATATACGACAGCCCCTGTGCATACCAAGAGGAAATGTGCTGGTGGTTCTTTGTTGCAATGAAGTAGTTTTTATGTTTACTATTTATAGCAAGAAGTAAAAATCTTCTGACTTGCATTCATATTCTTACCAAAGAACAGGGAAAAAACAGAATTTATTTAAACAAAGAGAAAATGTATGATGATAGATATAGAACTTGACTAGATATACATGTATATTTGCATGCGTATGTTGTTATGACTGCAGGGCATTTGTAAATACGTGCAATGCATGTGCTGTTTTAATGAGCAGCTGCTTTCACTATTTTGATGTAGATATCAGATGAGTTCTCTCTATATATACATATATAGAGAGATATTTATATATATATATATACGCGCACACACACACATATATATATATATACACTCACACACATACACACACACATATATATATATTTATTTATATATATATATATGTAAGTATATATGAATGTATGTGTGTGTATGTGTGTGAATATTTTTTTAACATCGGTAGACATTGGTTTCGCACACTTTAATTTGTTTCGTGTCAGCCAACACTATATATTAGTGATACAAAGTAATATTCAACTAGTATCTACTATTCAATAACAGAATATTCAAATATCGAGAATGCTTTTGTTACATGTGAAAGTTCATTTTATTAACCTTGAGGACCTAATACGTTTTTTTTTTGTTTTGTTTGCTTTTTTGTTACAGCTGCAACCAAAATGAGAGGTTCAATATGCATTATGCACTGCTTATGTCAAAAATCCTAATGTTAAATTTTACTTTAAATTTACCCGAAGAAATTATTTCTTCGTAAAGCTGTAATTGCTTTGTTCATGAATAAAGAACACGCCCGTTTGAAAGAGCTGTAGTGAAATTTAACCCATATATAGATATGGTATTCATATATATTTCGATATGCATATATACTTCGTACCCAAAGAAGGAGCAATTTTGCATTCTTATATTTTCCTCGGCATGTTTCAATGGTTAAAGCGTCCGGCTTACAGTTTTGACGTTGTGATTACGATAACCCGAGCTGTATGTGGTGGTCTTCAGCAATACACTTTATTTCACTGAACTGTAGAAATGATTTATGACATCACTGCTGCCAAGCTGTATCAACCCCTGCCTCTCCTTTGGACAACATCGGTGTAGAGAGAGGAGACTGGTATGCATGCGTGATTGCAGGTCTTCCACACAGAAACCTATCCGGACTTGTGCCTCGGTGAGCAATTTCTAGGTGCAATCCCATGGTCATTCTTGACGAGGGAAATGGGGTCTTTACCCTTTGCTCCTGTAAGTTATCTTATTCCTTCTAATTTCTTCGGTGTTGCACACGAAGACACATATTGGTTTTTGAGACAGAAGATAGCGTACATAGTCCTGCACATCTAAAAATGAAATAAGTTAATAATTGCTATTACAAAACGTTTGAAGACAGAACACGAATACAATTTAATAATATTTCTCCATATCTAAGATCGCAACTTCTATGATTCAACTGATTGTGTTCACCATTTCATTGGAGGAGATATGAAAGTGGGCAATTTTCTTTAATGTCTAAATGCTAATTTACGTCACAAAGTCAATGTGGTACGCGCATTTTCTATAATATAATTCTGGCTAAAGGCGGAGAGCTGGCAGAATCGTTAGCACGCCGGACGAAATGCTCTGCGAAATGAAATTTTCTCTACCGCTACGTTCTGAGTTCAAATTCCGTCGAGGTCGACTTTGCCTTTCATCCTTAAATGGATTAAACAAGTACCAGTTATGCACTGGGATCGATAAAATCGATTTAATCCGTGTGTCTATCCTTGATTGTCCTCTCTGCGTTTAGCTCCTTGTAGGTAGTAAAGAAATATGTATTTCGTCTGTCTTTACTGGCCCAGTCTGTGAAACCCATCGCCTAATCAATTTTCTAGACATCCTGCTGAAGCCTTTGCTGAAATACATTGAATATTTCATTAGAAACGATTTATACATGCACCTTCCAAAAACAATTAATGCAGAGGCATTATTGGTTTCTTTCGATGCTATCAAACTTTACACCAACATCCCACATGACTATGGAATAAAAGCAATCAAGTTCTGGTTTGAAAATATCCCGAATTATTTCCGGAACGCATAAATCAGGTCTTAATTATTAAATCTTTAAAATTTATTTCAGAACAATTGTTTCCTATTTGATGACACTTACTATCGTTAGATGTGCGGAATTACGATGGGAACGAAAGCAGCCCCTGTTCTTGCGAACCTGATAATGGGTTATTTTGAATTCGCCATATATGAAATATCACTCCAAAAATATGGTTATCCATTTCAGCATTACATAAGAGAAAACTGGACAAGATACCTGGATGAATGTTTTATCATTTGGAAAGAGACCATTGATAAACGTTTGGAATTCAAATTGACACTAAATGATATAAACAGTAACATTCAATTCACAATGGAATATAGCTCCCATTTTTAGATATTGTGATAAAAAAACAAAAGAAATTATTACTGACATCTATCATAAACCAACGGACTCGAAGCAATATCTCCTTTTTCGTTCATGCCACCTGGAATACGTCAAAATAAATATCCCCTTTAATTTGGTAAAAAGGATTTGCACAGTAGTGTCTGACAGAACTAATCGAAACCTTCGTCTTCCAAAACCTCAGAACAACACTAACTGAAAGACAATATTTACCCTCACTTATAGACGATGGAATTAAGCATGCCAAGAAATTAAACATAAAAACACTAAGGATAACAAAACATAACATCACAACTCATTTCAAAACAATACTGCATATATTAACCCACAACCATAGAAACAATGAGGCATACAACACTTACTAAGTAGAGACCCAAACATGAACAACTAACAAATGCGAAGTTTTACACAACAACTATGAAACCAACGGTCAAAATTGTGGACACTCAAACTATGGAACATGCCTCGACCGACTTGAAGACTCAGATTTCCTTTTCAAACAAGGAGAGAAGTTCACAATTAAAACCAACTTCACTTGTGCCTCTGAGAATCTAATTTATGTAATAACATGCTCGGGTTGTGGACATCGCTATATAGGACAGACGAGTATGGCATTGAGACAGAGAACCACTCTACATAAAGAGCAGACCCGGTTCCCGTAATACAGACATATTCTTATAAGTGAACACATAGAGAGATGTGCAAGTATTTCACAGTTTCACAGTTTTCCCCTTCTACCAGTACGAATAAAATTTCTATACAAAGAACATTTAAATAAAATTTATTCATCGAAAAATACAGAACACGTCTGAATACGCACACATAACGAACTTTGATCTCTACACGTATTTTAATTCGCGATTACATACACATCACTGTACATATTTCTCGTTACTACTCTAATTTTTGAATTTTTGTGTGTATATATATATATAATATATATATATATATTCCCCCCTCCACCAAAAAATGAACAATTATCTCCCCTGTCCACAATAAAAATGATAAGCAATTACTTCTTCTTTGATTTTCCTACTTGTTGAAACATTCATTCATAAACACTGCACACACACAACATGGACGAAAAAGTTTTTCGTAAATTTTAATGACATGTTTAGCGAAAGCGAAACCAGTCGACAAACAATATAAGATATATTAAAATTATATTTAAACTATGTAATGTGGGTGCATTTCCCTTCTTTAATTTCTTATATATATTATACATACATACATATATATATATATATATATATATACATGCACACATACATACATATATACATACATACATATATATACATGCACAGACATACTGCATATATATATATATATATATATATATATATATATATATATATATATATATATATATATATATATATACATATATATATGTGTGTGTGTGTGTGTTTATGTGTGTGTGTATGTGTGCGTATGTATTTATGAGTGGTCAGTGTAGGCTTGTGTATTCTGTTACAAGTGTTGAAACTAAATTTCTGTACGTTGTGCAAACATCTAATATTCAACTTAATACGTTAAGTACAGCGATATGAGTGTCTGTGTGCGCGTGTTTATGTATGTATATGCGACTGTCTCTGAGTGTGTGCGAGCGTACTTGGTGTGTACATGTGTGAGGATAGATAGATACATACATACATACATACATACATACATACATACATGCATACATACATTCATACATATAGAGACGATGTTATATGAATAGGCATGAAAGGACGCGAGAGGGTGAATATATATATAAATATCTAAGAAATATTTAGTACTTCTCCACAGTATTTAATCACAGATAGCTATCATACACTCCAGTTGGCAATTCAATGTTTTCTCTGATTGTATGCAAACGATATATATTACGTGAGTCTCTAAAAATGCGATAACACTCAACGTTTGATAAGAGAATCAAGCAGTATTAAATTTGTGCGTAATGTACTATAAACTTACTGCTATGTAAATATTACATAGCGCTCAGGAATTTGGTTACTGCTGTCATAATTTTTTTTTTATAGCAAATTATCTTAAGATGAGAAACATCTACACGATATATAACAAAATATTTGTATGATAAAGCTAGCTGGTCCGCTTAAGTAGTTAGTTGATATGGTGGGGTAGGAAATAAAAAAAGGAAATGAAAAGAAGAGAAAGACACAAACAAAAAATAATATAGTGCAAAAGAAATGTCTAATCTCTAAGTTATTTGATAATACACATAAATACTCGATTCATGCGTATACATTCACAAAGACTTACTGCACACATACATACAGAAAATGACATATACATACATAAATACACATACATATACACATGTATACATATATACATATGTACGAGTGCATATAAGTAGAAAATTTTTCTTGGTTCGCGAACAGATGATAAATTACAATTATGATGTATTAAAGAATATTCTACGTTTATATATATATAACCACAGGAAACAAGTTATTGATATTTTGAGTCTTACACTACAATTGTCTGAATGATCACAAACAAGCCATTTCAGAGGGTGAAGGCATTGAAACAGAGAAAAAAATAAAAGATTGAAATATTGCCCTTATATACCAAACAATCATGTTCAAAATACCAATATTTTAGCTTCTTTTATTCTGTTTGATTTTTGATTTTTAATTTATTTCTTTTTAAAGTTTGTGTTTGTTCTGATCGTACATATTTATCGCTTCTTCTAGATAACTGAAATATGGTGGGTTATAATGGCCTCCTATAAAGACACAGAATAATAAAAAGAGTTGAAGCAATATGAAAATCCAGGTACATGATTACTAAAAGTCATAAAAATCATATTATGTCTGGATTCGAAATACATGAAATTATTGATGAAATTCTAAATGAAATATTGGCTACGACTACATAGATAAATTATTCATGAAGTCTGTTTAAGATATTATTCGAATTACACAATACTTCAATAATGCTTTGCTACAAGAACTTAATATTGAAGATGAAGATCTAAGAGAATATTAGATAAAATGTGATGTAATTAATCATCACAGGTTTGTATTAATTTTCCTTCCAATTTTCGTAGAGTATTTATTCAGAACATATTACAAAATAAAATTTTGACTCAACTACATGTAATTTTGTAATTTATTGGGGCATGTACCCAATGAAACTAACGACTCGTAAAGACTGCCACTAGCCGAAATGGAATTCAATATAAATTCAATAATCAAATCATCTTCGCCATGTTGATCAATGTTAATGCACCCGATAAAAAATATAATGATTGACCAAAATCTTCTCGACCATACATATCGATTACGCAAAATCATTTTACTATATTATGTAGCCTGTATTTATGGAATAATTTCCCACATGTCCAAATTGCATCGACATCAATAGCCATTATTGAAAAGTTCCCAATACTACATAAAATTTTTACCATGAAACGACTGACCGAAACAATTATATCTGCGAATGGAACTCAATCTCGCCATCTAAATTTAAACAATTTTGCAGTGAAAATTCTCATTGAACATTTAATTTCTCCTATTTATCATCTGTTTTCAACGACAGTAACAGAACTTTCTGTTCAAGCGTACATACAAGAAATTCGAAAAGCATGCTATGAAGACAATTCATTGGTAGCAATAGAATAATCAAATCCTTTCTTCTAATACTGTTCTGCATCACATTTAACATTAGCAATAAAATTATTTGAAGTACTGCACGGCTGACAGTCAGGTGCATTTACATTACTGCCAACAAATTATATATTGGAACATCAGCATGTTTCAAGGATTATCAAAATAGATTTGTACAACTGCAAAAAAACGTTAAAATTTATATATGAATTTCGGCTTTCAATCTAGCATCAGTTCAGGCTGAGATTCATTTTTCTTTTCATCTTTAACCATTGTGTTTCCTTCGGCCAGACGCTTTGAAGGAGTTCAGGCAGATATTCTTTTGCAAAGCGCCATCTGCCTTACACTAGGGGCGGGAGTACTTACACAAGGACCACAATTCCATCCTATGGACCAACCTCTTGACAGAGCTGGGCAGCAAACTTGCCCTCAACCTCCTTCAGTGCAGATCTTACTCACTATGACGTTTGGTTTTTCACGAAGCCGCAAGACAACCTCGGGAGCTGTCATTTTGAAGACATTAAAAAGATGAAGGCTGGAAATAAAGACTTGAATGTCTTCAATTTGGGGGAGTTTCATGGAGCCATCATGAAGGCTAGAGCGTTTCAAGTGCATTGAAGACAGCGGATTCTAATTTGATTGAGATTAAAGTTTTGTACTTCTTGGAAATTAATAGACGGCTTCCCTAAAAAAGGTATCAAAACTTCATGAATGCACATTGTATATGCATACATATATAAACAGGAAGAGAGAATGAAAGGAAGAGAGAATGAAACAAGGAGAGATAGAGGGTGATGGGGAAAGAAAGAGTGAGATTCAGAGCTACAGTAAATTTATATATATATACATATATATGTAAAACGTTATATATATATATATATATATATATATATATAATATATATATATATATATATAATATATATATATATATATATATATATATATATATATTATATATATATATATATATATATATTATATATATATATATATATATATATATATACATATATATGTAAAACGTTATATATATATAAACGTGACATATATGTAAAACGTTACATTTAACCAGCTTTTACTTTTAGGAATGTATTAGCGACTGTTCACTGAATAAATTATATACTCTACTTGTGTAATTACATTTCAAGGTTAAATTAAAATGTCACCTAAGTAATTCTGAGTGTTTCTGACCGACAGAAACAATTTTTAAATTAACAAATTACTATATAATTTTGTGAACATATATTTCTGAGTCTATTATGAATTTATTTCGTAAGAGATTCGTTTTCAGTAATAAACTAATACGCAATAAAATAATTATAATTTGTTTAATTGTACATCAAAAATAGCTCTACATATAATAGCCTCTTAAACTGTTCGTGTTATAGAAGTTGCATAGCTCTCATATATTTGTAGGGCACTGGCAAAGCTGTTGTACGATTTAGAAAACCCTTTGAGAACCGATAACAGGCTAGGTACAACGAAGCAGCATGCTGACTTCAAATCACACCTAGATAAGTTTTGCATTTCATCCATCCAAAGACAGTGAATAAAGAAATAGATTGGCGGAATTGTCAAAGAGTTGGACGAAACACGATATCCGGTGATATCTCTTCTGGACTTTTGCATCCACAGTTCAAATCTCGCGACAGAACATGTGATTGGTAGTCATAATCTACAAATCGATTTCGCATAACCAAATATCCTTTGGATAACTTTTAAACATTCCACTCTTTTGCATGAGTTCAGATCAAGACCCCAGTTTGAGGATACATTCCGCCTCTATCTAGTCTTGGAAGCCTTGTAAATGTACACGGGCATATTCTTTACTTGGAGATAATTTTAAAACTCACTTGTCTGTGTTCGTAAATGTAAGATCAACACTTAGTTTCAGTTTCTCTTCTTCTTTCGCCCTTTTCAAGCCTAGGCAGACTCATGGGCCCGGTTTCCCGGTTTCTGTGGCGTATTTGCTTCCCCAATCTGGACGGGACGCCAGTCCATCGCAGCGTTACTCAAGGAACAGGAAAGGTTGTGGCGAAAGAGTACAACAGGGGTCACCACCACCCCTCTCGCTCTCTCTCTCTGTCTCTCTCTCTGTCTCTCTCTCTGTCTCTCTCTCTGTCTCTCTGTCTGTCTCTCTCTCTCTCTTCCGTCGACAACGTAGATAACTATAACCGGCAGTTTCTAACATTAAACTCCTTGTACTCTGTGGACTTAGTTTTATGCCTTGAATACATATCTATATGAATATGAATCCAGTAACTATTTGTTTTTATCATGTAACCAAAGATTCAATGTACTTAATTTCTGATTTAGCATTGACTAGTAAATAGCAGGCAGACTGTATTGAGCAGTTAAAATTGCAATGGGACGTTGAAACAATGATTTGTGAAAAGACATTATGAACAAATACAAATTTTAATGTTCCATTAAGGAATCCTAAAATATTCATGATTTGCATTTTGTTATGTTTATTATGTCATCGGAATCAACTACTTCTTTCTAAACAATACTGCTCCAAACAAGACTTTTATGCTTTGATTTGCTCATTGTTTTATGATTTGTCATCAAAAAGACAAACAAATTGCATAATTCTGACTGGTATTTGTAGTTTCACTATTGATTATTTTTTTCTTCCTACATTTGTTTTAAATCATTCTATAGAACACAGAAAAATGTTTTCCAATTTGCTTCAGGATGAGTCTGAAAAAAATTAAATTATACCGATCATCAAGTCTTCTAAGTAAACTAATTTTTTCGTGATTTAACCTACCTTTTAAAAATGTATTGTTTCTTTCAACTAGATTTCCTTAACCAAATGAATATATCAGTGGCAGACACTATGCCAGGCTTTTTGACTATAAGTCACTCATTCCGAATCAGTGTTATCCTGGCTATATGTACGAATATAGCGGCGAGCTGGCAGAAACGGTAGCACGCCGGGCGAAATGCGTAGCTGTATTTCGTCTGCCGTTACGTTCTGAGTTCAAATTCCGCCGAGGTTGACTTTGCCTTTCATCCTTTCGGGGTCGACAAATTAAGTACCAGTTACGCACTGGGGTCGATGGAATCGACTTAATCGCTTTGTCTGTCCTTGTTTGTCCCCTCTGTGTTTAGCCCCTTGTGGGTAGTAAAGAAATATATATGTACGAATAGCATATTCATTTCAATTGATACTACTGCTTTGAAACTTGATATACTAATAAATTGTATAAGATTGTCAACTAATTATTCAAAAATTAAACTGATTCTAAATAAGCATAGTTATATTTAAATCCACCTTCAAACATTTGTGTTTGTTGTTTTTTTTTCTACTATACTGTCTGATACCTTCCGAGTCAAGTTAACCGCACCACTATATCATCTTAACGCTAAGAAATTGTGATATCTCTTCCCACCGAAAACGGTGACACTTCAAGTTTGATATTCATTATTTTTAAGCTGGTAACCCGTTGTGAAAATTGAACTTCATTTCAGACTTTGTCAAAGCAACTCAACGAATGCTCAGTAACTTCCTTCAGTAACCTGAGTAACTTCAGAATGCTCATTATCTTCCACTGCATCATTTACACATTCAAAGAATACTAATGGAAAATCACACAGAGATCCACTCATAGTTGCAAGTTTACAGTGATCGTTTGAAAAAGTTGCCTATGAATGGTAACAAGAAACCGTTTATCCAATACCATAATACTTACAAAAGAACAAACTCTTTTATGAATAACATTGTTTCTAATTTATCTTGCCTCACATGTACAGCTGGGACTTTTCGTCCCTTATCAAGTAAGACAGATCTGTAATTGTCACTGTTGTGATTAAAATCAAGTCCTTTTCTGTCGATTTTACTTCCAACTCTATACTGCACTCACTCTCCAACTATTGTTCCCAATTCTAACTATTTCACCCTGATGTGCATACAGTAAACCATATTCGCAAACATATCTAATTGCACTAACCTTAAAAATTTGATTGTTATTACAGTGTATCGGTCATTTAGCAGCATCATTGTGGTTTAGAATTATAAAGGGAAAATTTAATATTATTTTGCTAATTGCGTCAAAATCAGATATCTTTCTAGCGTTCGAAATTTTGAACGACTTTGATGTTTCTATCAATATCTGTAAATATCAATATCACTTGATGTAAAGAACCAAACATAGTCTTATTATATTAGAAAACCAGTGTTTGGGATATTAATGACAATTTAACCCGTCAAGAGGCTTTACAACATCTAAACCATAGTCTTCTTTCGACAATTCGCTCCGCGGGTTGTTCGGTGCGTGGATAACCTCCTACTACTAGTACACGAGGGTTTGAGAAAATGTTTCGGATATTGCCATTCCTCGTTTGAACAAACCATGGGAAATTTGCTAACACGTGATTCTTTATGAATCACCGTATTGTCTTCTGGGAACTGCAAATATAGAAAATACATTATTTGAACAATATATTCACTCCAGGATGCTTCTAATTGAACCTCCTAGTATGTAGCAAGATTTAAATTTAGCTCTAATATGCATTTGAGACATTATTTAATGATACACAATATCTTCGTACTTACAGTTACAGTTTTGTATATAATACAGCTAGACTGACTATGACGAAGCAATTTGAAAATTAAATGTATAAGCCGTGAGCGAAGTATTAGCGACAGGATACAAATGCTTGTCACAATATGACGAATTTTGAAACGAAATCTAATCGTCAATTTACGTCTGTCTCGGTACGTACAGCATCCAAATATCTTAGTTAAACATTATTTCCGTTGATAAATAGAAATAATTCGTCGTTTTTCATATACCTTTGATATTCTATGTTTAATCAATTGATAGTTTTCTCGGTTTAGTACTACTGATGATGTTGATGTTGATGATAATAATTACAGGACTTTCTCTTATTATAGGTTACAACTTCATACTTTTCACGTGAAATTATCAATGTAAGAATGATTTTGTTATATTTGCAAAGAATGCTATCAGAATTAATTAGAATTTCTACGTAAGTTTTCAAAATCAATGAATAAATAAATGGAGTAAAATTCTAATAGAATAAATAATACATTTTCCTTCCAATAATACATATATATTTTAGCCTCTCAAATTTTATACATCTTCACAAACTTTACAATGTCACTAAATAGAGAGAATAATTTATACAATCACTTGTTTATCACGGAAAATATCAAATAAAATGAATGCTAAGTTAAGCACGAAGTTGCAAATTTAAATATGGCGATTATTCGAATATATACACTCAAGTTCTATTCTTAGACGACACAAAGATGAAATTTAAAGTTAGCCGTGATGGTATTCGATAGATGAATTTTTAAGTGATCTAAGTAAACACCACAAGGTATTCGGTTTAATGCAGTTTCCATTTTACTAAACCTCTAACCTCAAAACATTTAATATATTGATATATGTGATGCTTTCATCAGTCTATATGTGTGCTGTTTGTTTAAGTAGCTGTATTCTTTAATGTATCTAGCACCACACTGATAAATAGCAGTAATCCTTTCTCACAAATTAAAGTTTCTCTAACTAGCTATAGAGAAATAAACAATAAAGCGACCAATATTAATGTGGAAATGCAAAAGTTTTCTCAATATGTTAGCATTTTGCCAATATATTACAAGTAAATCAACACTATAACACCAGAAACTCAGATTTTATTACGCTTAATATGAAAAGCCTTCATGTATATATCCATCAAATTTAAATGGTGGGACATCGTCATATTTCTAGAAGAGCTTGTTTATGTATAGCTTTGTTTAGTGTGAGTATTTTAGATGAAATCTAAGCCAAAAGACGGATGTTGAAATGATTACTATAACCAAGCAGAATATTTGACCATGATCAAACGAAGCCAGGAAATAAGAGCAAGCCTTCTGATAAGGCTTGGAAAACGCATCTATCACTCACTGTTTTATATGCAACAAAGACCTATCATTGACCCCTTAAATTGAATCTTGTGCTGAGGTCTTGTGATTTGGTGGTAATTACATCATACAGTCCCTTCATGAACTTATTAGTGCTGTCTGGAAGGATGGTGCAATGTGTAAGGAGTGGAAGGATGCAATTATTCTTCCTCTCTATAAAGTAAAAGGAGCCAGAACAATATGTGGTAACTACAGAAGTATTGCTCTACTATCAGCTTCTGGCAAATATTCTTCTTACCCGCATGAATGGGTGTCTCGTAAATGATGTCCTATCTGAATCTCAACGTGGATTCTGATGTGGTAGAGGGACAATGGATATGATTTTCACAGCAGGACAGATGCAGGAAAAGTGCTATGAGCAGAATATAGATCTTGTCCGGGTATTCACTGATTTAACGAAAGTCTTTGATACTGTGAGTAGGGCCTTGCAATGGAAAATACTTAGTAAACTTGAATGTCCGGATCACTTTGTATCTATAATTAAATCAATTAATGATGGAGTGGAGGCTTGGTCGTGGTATAGCGGGACCCATTCCTGTAGAGAATAGTGTCAAGTAGGGTGTCATCCTTACTCCAACTCGCTTTTCTTTATACTTTGCTTTTACTAATGCTTTTGCAAAGGTTATCTCTCTGGGAATATATGTCAGGTATCGATCTTCTGGCCACCTCTTTAATCTGCGCCGATTTGCTGCTAATTCAAAAGTTTTCCAGTCTCTTATTCGTGACCTCCATTTTGCAGATAACTGACTGAGTCATTCATACAGTGGATGACATTGCAAATACTTATGAATCGTATTTCTGCTTCTTGCAAAGCATTTGGACTCAGCATTAGCCTGGACAAGACTGTTATAATGTTCCAGCCTGCAACAAGAAATCCTTATGTGGAACCAGCTATCCTGGTTAAAGGAACAATTCTGAGATTGGTAGACTAGTGTTTCTACCTGGGCAGCACACTGAGCCGTTCTTGCTCCCTGGATGATGAAATATCTTTCAGACTACAGAGAGAAACTGATTCCTTCCAGTCTCTTCCGTGTCGTGTCTGGTCCCAGCATGGCATCACAAAGTAAAAAAAAATTGCTGTGTACTGTGCATGTGTACTGACATTGCTCCTTTACTCATGTGAGATATGGACCCTATACAAATGTCATGTTAGGGCCCTTGAACGCTTTCATCAGAGATGTCACGCACACATTCTGAATGTTGGCTGCACCTTAAAAACTCCAGACACACAGGTCATGCGAACAGCTGATATTTTGAGTATTGAGGCGATGGTACACAAGCACCAGTTACGTTCGACTGGACACCATATTAGAATGAAAGATAGCAGGATCTCTAAGCAGATGATATATGGGGAACTTGTGAATGGAAAGAGACCCCGGCATGGAAAGAGAACCAAGGCTGCGATTTAAGGACTGTGTCATGTCTTCATTAATATGCAAGAGACTGACTGGGAGAACAATGTCTGTCATCGCCACAAATGGAGGAAGCAGGTTAAGGAGGGGGTCGATACTTTTGAGAGAGCACGTATTCAGCATGAAGAACTTAAGCGTGCTGCTCAAAAGCGTACTGTTGGTGTAGGGAATAGCGAAAGCTTGGTTTGCAATGTTTGCAGTCGCATACGCTTGTCAAGAGCAGGGCTCATTAACCACCAACGGAGCCGTAAATGCAAAATATAAGTTAATCCTAGAGTGCACAATGTTTCTTAAGGTCAGCATTGGTCTTCCTCGGTCACGAGTGGACGGCCATTATCACTCATCGGTTTTATATACTTTATGTTGACATTTTAACATTCATTGACTGAGATTATCAGTTGTATGACATGTACATATCGCAGTTCCAAAATAAATGAAGGGTATAAGGGAAATAATTAAAAGGCAATTGGGCACCAAAGAACGTTACTGTCAAGAATTTAAATTAATTTATAATACTTCTGCGATGTCCATTAATAAGTCCTAACATCATACTTTGAGAGTTACTGCTTTGCAGTTAGAGAAGGACTGTTTTTCACACAGTCAGTTATATGTTGGGGCTCCAGAGTGGGGAGCAAGGACAATCATTTCATTTTCACCCCTTCTGGTAAAAATCGAAACATTGTCTACAAGGAAGTTTTTAGCAAGGAATCAACAAACTAAAACTTGCAGAATGAAGAATAACTTTGAAGACTGAAATACTTCAGATCATAGAGCAGAAGATGCACAAACCTGTAGAATTCGTTACTGCAACAGAAGCTGAAAGTGAGGCAGTAAGAATTTATTACATCAACATCGAAGAAAAGGATATAATGCTAGCAATAAATGATATAGACGCAAACTCAGCTGCTGGCCCTGATAGATTCCCTGCAGTCCTCAAGTCATGCAAACGATTCCTTGCAAAAACACTGCAACTACTGTATCAGAACTTCCCCGCAAGAAGGTAACCTCTCAGATAAACAAAAGTAGGGAATAATATGTCCTATCCATAAAGGAGGAAGCAGAGCAGATGCCAAAAACTATAGGCTAATCTTGGCCTATCTTGGCATTTTTGGAAAACTTGGAGAATAGCTATATGACTTTCTAAAAGTTAGAAGTCAGGTAGTATGGTCAGTGAAGCTATCGAACAACTATAACATAATCATCGGCCGATGGAGATCCAGAAGAACTTGTGTGTGTGCGTGTGTTTGTGTGTATGTTTGTGTGTACAGAGAGAGAGAGAGAGAGAGAGAGAGAGAGAGAGAGAGAGAGGTGGGGGAGAGAAAGTGACACAAGAAAAAAATCTAGTTGCCTGGTGATATATCGTTATCGTTTTCTAATTAGATTTTTTTTTTCTTATTTACCATAACTTATAAAAATTTCTTTTGTGCTTTTCGATAAACCGTAAGCATAATTTTTATATAATTTATGAATCAAACTCATTCCATAAAAGCAAATATTTTAGCAGCTACTTTCAATGTGGAAATTCCAATGAAGATTTATAGGTCTTTCATTATTAATAATTAAACAAATTGACGAGTTGTGATAAAGAAGGCAATTGCGAAATAAAGAAGTTAGTCAGTCACAGGATTTTGAGATGGCACATTGTGTAGTTGAGAGAGAAATTACAAAACGTCAATATGTAACTATTAGAAAATCAGCTAGTTTAATAGATATGTCGTTTATTTAGATAAGAACGACATTAAAAAGCTGAGATGTGAACGAAAATCTTCAAAACAATATTAAAAAATTTCTGTATCAAGAACTCCGAATTTTCGTCGTCAGTGATACGGACTGCCCTTTTACTGAGAGGTAAAATTGTTACTGCCAATCTTTGCAATTGAAACCAAATTTATGTGTAGTTCGATAAGGTTGAAATATGAAAGCAGGATTGTTGAAAAGAAACAGTAAAATGTAGTGGACGTCGAATTCCAGTATGAGAAGTTATTGTCTATAAAGGCAGACAAGTGCAAATTGTCCAATTCAAAATTTACTAAATGATAAAAAAAACCTTTTACCAAAACTAGAAAAAAAATCTATTAACCAATATTTTTCAAGAAAGAACTCTATGAAATCGCGGTACAAAACCTCTGCATTGGGATGTTCAAAGAGCCGTTCTTAATCGAATAGATAGAAAGTGTAAGTTCGATGAAAATTACAAAAATTATAGACTAACAAGAAACATTGAGGGAAGAGTTGATGAAGATGGATCACTGATAATGTTATCAAATTCATACCTACTTGGTGAAAACCGTGCTATTGCCTACAGGTGAGTTCACAAAATATTAAGAGTTTCATTTTGGATAATTTTTCATAAAGTGATTATAAGTGAGATATTATATTGCATTTTATAACGTTGGCTATATGTTCGCGCTCACTGTATCTGTATATGCTTTTGAGTGTATCTGTATTTGTTAATATATGTGCGCACCTATGTGTGCATATCTATGTATGTTTGTACATCTGTGTGCCTGTGTGTATTATCTCATTGTTCATATACATAGAACTCGGTTTAATATATCAATTTTAAATACTAAATGCAATTTGCTCGAATAATATTTGAATTTCAGCACCTGTTTATAATATAAATTATAAAAGGAACTATGATAGCTTATGAATTATTTAGATAGCGTGTGAAAGGAAAGGCTGGCACCCGTACTCACGTACATACAAGTATGGAACAGACCGACACTTCTATGTAGGAGTACGAGCACGTGCGTGTGTGTAAACATTCAAGTATACTAAAGAAGAATAACAAATATGAGTAGATATTAATTACCTAATATTGCACCACTTATTACGTACTGTATTTTAGAATCTCTTCATAATCTTCGAAAGGGAAGAAAATTATCTAAGCTCTAGACTGCGAATGAATATGACAATCTCTAATATCTGGCGTGTTTTTTTTTACTTCGTTATAAAATTTAATTTGTTGTAACATAGAATTTTATGTTACTTATTATATTTCAATATATACCTGCACACATTTTACAAAGCTTTATTGTAACAGTTTTGTTGCACAATCGAGAACTTTGTAACGAGCCCATATTTTAAAGAAGGAAGAGTAGAATATTGTAAATATTACAAGAAATATCGAACATTCTAGTTTAAATTACAACTGAAATTCTTGCTAGAACTTGAAGTAAAATGATAGTAAACATTCAATTTCGTATTAATTAAATATTTCACTCGATTTTATTTAAACGTTAGTTTAAACTTAAGGTATTTCCACGTATTTATGCTAAGAAGAAAAGAATACAACTTTCAAAACAGGTTCAAAACATCATTCAGGATTATACGTCAATGAAGTTCAAATTTTAATAGGAAGTCTTTTGTAGCCTATCATGTATCCCCCTTTTATTTTTGCTAAAGAATGAAGCCTTATTGGAAATACAAATTAAATATCACAAAGGCTCGCACATGTATATATACGTGTGTGTGTGTGTGTGTGTGTGTGTGTGTGTGTGTGTGTGTCTGTGTGTGTGTGTCTGTGTGTGTGCGTGCGTGCATATGTATGTGTTACTGCATTTGTATTTTTATTAGTTGCCACTTTTGTAACATAATTTTACGTTTGCTTTCCTGACACTTAAAGAAATTTTCAGTAAACTTTTGCGCATATTTGGTAAGCTATCGTAGTCTTCTTCTTGAAGAAAAGACAATTGCTTCCCGCCAACATCCACATGTACTATCATATGAAAATAACAACAGTTGTCTAATCATTTAAACTGCGTTCTGAGGTCCAACCTACTGGTGCGTAATGAGTTCAAAAAGCAGTGTCCAGATGCGCTTTAACACTAGACAGGGACGAAAAAATACCTCGTTGAATTTTTTATGTACAATGTGGAAATTTTGAATATTACTGAGAAGAACATACATACATACACTTTCACACACTCACACATACACACACACGCACACACATATGTATCTATGTATGTTATATAGAAACAAACGGAATATATATATTTTTAAATATAAATTAAATTAGAAATAAAACCACTATTAGGCAAATCAAACAGTGAAAAACATAAACCAAAACATAAAGATAAAAATAATTAATATAATATACAAAATATATGAAATTTTAAATTTAAATTATTTAAATTTAAAATTTTTTATTTATATTTATAAATTTTTATACTTTTTTTATTTTTTAAATTTTATATATTTTGTATATTATATTAATTATTTTTCATTTTTATGTTTTGGTTTATGATTTTCACTGTTTGATTTGCCTAATAGTGGTTTTATCTCTAATTTAATTTATATTTATACTGTGAAATTAGATTTAATCCTAAATCTAATTTTTCCCTGTAAGTTTGGATTTACTCCCTAATATTATTATTATATAATATGTTTATATATATATTTGCATGAGAGTAACATCCAGAACATACGTTTTATGTATACAACTGAGAATATCTTTGCGATTTTTTCGAAACCCTCAAATATATGAGTGTAATGCAATTCAACGGAGGGTATGGAAATGGCTGAAATGTTGAGTCTTTTTAGTAGCAAATTATTTATCACCGTTACTAATCTTACTGTTATTTCTTCACTGAAAAGTAATTGCACTGCGTGGTCGCAAGAGATGATCAACATGATTGTTGTACCTGATAGATTAGTAACCAAATATTTTTCTAAACGCTCTTCACTGATTCGAAAATGGTGCGATACATTAAAAACATTGTCCTAGATAAGAAATGTCTATGAAAAGTACTTTTAACAAGGTGAGCTGTGGGGTCGATGTAAGCGACTTACCTTCCCCCTGAAAGTGCTGCCCTCGCACCAAAATTTGAAACT
>NC_042999.1:84186496-84188996 GCF_006345805.1 Octopus sinensis
AACAACAAAGGCAACAGATTCGCCATTAATAACAGAAATGGTAAAATTTTTCATTGAATTAAAGTGTTTGCTTATGCGTTGACAACCACAAAGTAGTTGGGTTTCTATTCAAATGATGATTTACCAACCGCCATTTTGATGTATCTTCAATGGTCTGCTTTTGCTATGTTTATTCCTTTCACTTTCTTGTGTGTGTGTGTGTGTGTGTGTCTGTGTGTGTGTCTGTGTGTGTCTTTGTGTGTGTGTGTTTGAAAATTTTTCCTTGTCGTTCTTTCTTTGTCCCATGCGTACATATACCGTTAGATGGTTGAAATAAATCTGGTGTGTTTTGTTTTATTCGTTTGGCTTTACTTTTCTGTACTGATACATCGTAACTCAGTGAAAATGGCCACTAATAAATAGCTACGCTGTCATATTAAATATAACTAACATCACCTTACCCAACCAAAATCAGCAAATAACACTCAGCACTTATGTATATGTGACTGTATGTGTGTAAGCGTATATACTTGTGTACATCTGGATGGGTGAAAAAAATAACCACTGATAAAACAAACATACTACACGAAACATTCAAGTGCCTCATGATTTTTTTTTATTTCCTTTTGATTTCTCTTAAACAAAATATAACTTTATTAAAGTTACAATACTTTTGTTAATTCTTTGTATCATTCTATTAATGCTTACAATACATTAATGCCATTTTAACGACTATTTTACACCATTGACACACGACATTGATTTTGTAAGAAAGAAATGATACACACACATACACACATACAAATAAACACACATACATACACACACATATATACATAAATACATATATATGCACACATGTATACATATATGTCTACACATGTATATGTTTACATATATGTATATGTATGTATATATGTGTGTGTCGACGCATATTGGTTGTTGTTATAGCCATTTGTCCTGTGTAGGCGTAATAGAAATAAATAATTTTATTTTTAAATGCAAAAAGATAGTACAAGATCATGTGACAATGAGTAAACAAGCAAATACTACATGGGTTCAGACAGGCGAAAGCATGTGTGTTAAAAAAAGTGGGTAGTGATATAAAGCGAAAAGGAACAGTGAAAGAAGTGTACAATGAAAATTAATACGACAAAGAAACAGGGGAAAAATAACGTTTCGATTGATGTTGTTTATGAAAGAGAACAAGAGTCATTAAATGATGAAAAAGAAAGAGATTATACCAAATATATACCGTCTGTTTACATGGCAGGTTTCACGTAAAACTGACAGCTGATTGGGAGAGTAGAAGAGCGACACTCGAGGCTCAATTTGGAACAGTGAGGATCAGAGCAAAATGAAGGTTGGACGCAGAGAAAAAAGAAACAGAATGAGAAAATTAATTAGAGAAAGAAAGAAATTAAGAAATTACGGGTTAGGAAGAATTTAAAAAAGAGAGAACAAGTAAAATAGTGAATTTACGATGTGTTCGTGAGTATGAATGTGAATATTTATGTGTAGTTAAAAGTGTAAGGTTTTATTTGTACAGAAAATACATACCTATTTTGTGACAAGGGATCTAAAATTCACGTGGTGAGGTATGTAACACACATGTATGCAACATTTATTAAGCTTAGAATGTAACTCGTGTACACATCTATTCTCCACCACACACATGCACATAGACACACGCGCACGTAAAGTTACGGATAGCACGCATACACATACACACACAAACATATTCTCACTGAAGTGGATAAGTCCGTGTATGTGATATAATATGTTATGTGCATATAGATATGTCTAAGAGATGCATGTGATGAAAGATAGCTTCCTCTGGTCAGTGAAAATGTGTGATATCTGGAGAAATCTGCGTTTGTATGGTACGTTGGAGGTGTTTGTAGACTAAGACGATATAACGTGTGTGAATAAATATGAATGTACGCGTATATACACGTGAAATGTGTATTTATGACAATGTGTCATTGACTGTCAGGTATATGCAATCGAGAAGGATAGAGTAGTAGTAGTAGTAGTAGTAGTAGTAGTAGTAGTAGTAGTAGTAGTAGTAGTAGTATCAGCAGCAGCAGCAGTAGTGGCCGTCGTTGTCGTTGTCGTCGTGATGGTGGTATTGATCATACACTGTAACAGCGCATCGCTGCACCCACCGTTTGTTTATAATTCCCTTATACTCTTGGCAGATGACACTTTTGTACCAAGGCGACAATCTTGAAACTCATGGATCTGTTTTAAGTGTTGTTGCTGGCGAGGGTTTTTTTACGATGTCAGAGTACAAATCCTACCTCAACCTCTTTTAATTACCTTGTGCGACACGCAGAGGAAACGTGTCGATCCTCACGTAGCACCGAGCAACGTGAAATGACGTGTTTTGCTTAAGAACACAGCATTCCGCCCGGTTTGTGATTCGAACCCATGATATGGTGATCATAAGGGAAACACCCTAACAAGTACTCACGTGCCTTCGTGATACAGACATATAATTGAATAGGAAAGTATATGT
>NC_042999.1:84193996-84201496 GCF_006345805.1 Octopus sinensis
TTACTCAACCTAGAATGAAACAAATTACATCAAACAATTTTTTTTTCTTCGAATGACTATTAACAAATATGTCATTTTCTTCTCATTTGCGATATTCTAAAATAGTTGTATACAAGTGAGCATAATTAATATTTTTCTCAAGAATGAGATCGGCTGAAGTAATCATATTTTTACTAATGTATCATAAATACCCTATTACTAACCATCTACACTATATTATATTGGAATTTTTAATGAAGTTAGAAACATTTTATTTTGTTCTGTATCTTTAAGCACATGTATAGCAGAAATAAGTTTAAATTAATATACTCACATTCTCTACGTCAGACCACAAAAAGAAATATACATTTTATAAGAGCTGCATATCAAAAGAGAATATTCAATTTGTGCATATTAGATTCCTAAGGAACAATGCAATATATGTGCGAATTCACAGCTTTTAAGTTTTGCGTTTCAGATTTCATTTAAAATAAGGATACTCGCATTCAAATTTAACCCATAATTTATTGCGTTTAAGCCGTCATCTTCAAGGGTTAACTTTCTAAATGCCTGAAGCACGTTTACTAGTAAATAAATAATAGGCATTAGGAAACATTATTACATAGTGGAAATCTGGTATTCTTTTCGATCTTCACTTCTTTCTGGCCTAGCAGATTTATATACATTGCTTACTCAAATATTCAGTTTGAACCATTATAATTATTTGATTTATTTTTCTATGGAATACACATCCAGTAAACTAATGGGAACAGTTGTCATTCTTCTATGGCTGACAGCTCTTCTATATATACTGGTCATTCAAATATTCTGTTGGATCAGTATACTGATAACAATTCGATGAAATATTTAGTTCTTTTCTTTTTAAAATTTAGGCTTCCGTTTAACATATGTGCGTATGCTACAAGCACGGCACCAGTTTTATCTGCTTTGTGTATGCGTAAAGGACATTAAGTTCCTACAGCGATTTTATTGAATGTAAGGAATCGAAGCTGCAACGTGCATCCCTAACAAATTGTCACACCTATACGTCACGAGATTGGAAGGCAATGCGTTGCTTTTTGTAACTAATAACAGAAACTACGAAATACTGGTAAATGCCGCTTTTATAGGGTTATTCATTAGTGTGACAGAAATTATCTTTCAATGACTGCAAGTTAAATATACGTGCGTGTGCGCATGTATTTATATTTATGTATTTATATTTATGTATGTGTATATATATACATATATATATATATGTGTGTGTGTGTGTGTGTGTGTGTGTGTGTGTGTGTGTGTGTGTATGTATGTATGTATGTATTAATACACCCACACACACACACGCACAAACACGTTGATGTCATAGGAATTCAGAAACTGAGAGATTAATGTGAAAAACTTCTTTTTTGAAACATTGAAGCTCAAAATACATGAAACGCTATAAATAGTTGAGCTTAGATATTGAGTTAAATACCTGCATGAATAGAAAATGTCAAAGGCTGCCGTGGGACAAGAACCTATATCTCCTGTAAAAATGACAGGCGTTCTATCATAGGACTAAAGCTATACCTCTAGATTCTCTCATCGTTTTAAAAACGTTGTTCTTACAAGCAAGAATTGTTTGTTACTGTCAATAGAAGAAATTCTAATCTTTGAGATAAAAACATGAAAATAATTTGTTCTTGGAACGTTGATTCTTGAAGCAGATAAGCTATAAATAATCCTTTTCTACTAAAAGCACAAGGCCTGAATTTTGGTGGGAAGGGACTAGTCAATTACATCGACCCCAGTGTTTCACTGGTACTTAATTTGTGGACCCCGAAAGGATGAAAGACAAAGTCAACCTCGGCGGGATTTGAACTCAAAATGTAAAGCCGGACGAAATGCTGCGAAGTATTTTACCTGACGTACTAACGATTCTGCCAGCTCGCGCCTTTCGATAAGATATAATAATAGCGTGTAAATATTAGGTTACAAAACTTTGGATAAGTAAAATCGAACGCTGCTTGTAGGACTCCGACCCACTTCTATAAACATGACAGGCATTTTACCATTCCACCAGAGTATGTCTGTATATGAGCGGGCATGTAAACGTTCATTAAGGAAGAATAAATCAAAGGGACAGAGTGTGAGAAAGGAAGAGAGAGCTTAAGGTTACGTCAACAGATTTCCTATAGAAATTATAGCCAGCACTGATTTTGATACGCGGTTTCGTATCAGACATCGTAACAAAATTGGTGGTGGCTATAATTTCTATAGAAAATCTGTAGACATAACCGTAACAAGTGATGTAATAGCACTGCTAACAGAGTAGAACATAGTTGTGAGTTATAAAAAACGTTTATTATATTTTGTAGTGTGGATGTGCAATGGCCCAGTGGTTAGGGCAGCGGACTCGAGGTCGGAGGGTCGCGGTTTCGATTCCCAGATCGGGAATTGTGTGTGTTTATTGAGCGAAATACCTAAAAAAAGCTCCACGAGGCTCCAGCAGGGGGTGCTGGCGACCCCTGTTGTACTCTTTCGCCATAACTTTCTCTCCCTTTCTTTTCCTGCTTCTTGAGTAACGCTGCAATAGATTAGCGTCCCATCCAGGTGGGGGGGAACACATACGCCACAGAAACCGGTAAACCGGCCCCATAAGCATGGCTAGGCTTGAAAATTTTGTAGTATATCGTGGAAACATAACGAACTACGGTATCCATAAATTGTCACACCTACACGTCACGAGGTTGGAATGCAGTGCGTTGTATTTTTTTTTTTGTAGCTATTAACAGAAACTACGAAGTACTTGTAAATGCCGCTTTTATAGGGCTATTCATTAGTGTGACATGAAGAGAGAGCATACAAAATTATTACCCAATGAAGAAGTACATTTTTAGAAATGCAAAAGATTTAATCATTTTAATTCGAATTCTTACTTACTGAGAGCCCTAGCACTTCTTCAGCCGGTTTTAAATTGGTACAGAATAATACATCTATAAACTCTAGCATATTTAGGCTGAAATAGAGAGGATTTTCATTCAGACTGAGACTATATTCCTGAAAAGTTTCCCCGATGCAAACAGAAAGAAAATTGTAGATATGAAAGAAAGTCCATAGAAAAGCAATGATAATGATAAACCGCAAAACAATTAAATTAGATATTTCTCAATCGTCTTCAGTTAACCCCGGAGTGGAATGTAATGTGTTGTCTGAGGGAGACTAATTTACTTCTGATCTGTGCTATATTATTACTTTCGTCCTTTCATCTGTTGATTTGATGTGCACGTGTGTACATAAATATACACACACGAGTATGTGTGTGTGTGTACATATATATTTATATATAGATATGAATATACATACTTATGTTTGTGCGTGCGTACATGCGTGAGTGTGTATGTGTGTATGTGCGGTAATGTGTGTGACTGATTTGTTTATGTTATTTGATTAGACTGTTTTTTTTTTAGTGTATGTACCAATATATTTGTATTTATCTACTATACACCGTCATATAATTATGCACACATAAACACAATATATATGTATACACACTTTCTCACACACATATATATATATATATATATGCGTATATATATATATTATGTTCATTTATAAATAATTTATTTATGTATGTATACATATGTGTGTATCTGTGTGTATGCATTCACATATACATCAGGTGTGAGCGTGTGGTGCGCGCGTGTATACGTGTGTGTGTGCGTGCGTGTGTGTGTGTGTGTGTGTGTATGTGTGTGTGGTCACGCATGCATCTGCATTTATTTCCTTCTATATACTCTATATTGTAGAAAGCTACTTTGTGACGATGGTGAGTAGGCAGTATCATTAGAACGTCGGAGAGAATATCTTGTATTTCTTCCGATTCTTTGCCTTCGGATTTCAAATTATAATGTTGCTTTAATTCCTTGAAGACCGATAAAAAAAAACTCATTCCGAGAATGAAGTTTTTTTCTCCTTTTTCTATTCCAAGAAATCAGCTACGACTTCACAGTTCTGAAATACTAAACATACACGTATGACACATTAGAAAATTACTGCCTAATTGCCTGTGGAATTTTCGGACAGGTTGGCATCTGAGTTCCTGACACATGGTTTTTAACGGAAAACTGATGAAGTATTTGGAACTGCAATGCTTCTGTCACATAATTAGGGAGAAAAATAAAAAGAAAACATAGAATAGTGTCACAGTCAGTCAGGAGAATGATCCTTGAAACACGGCCGATAACGTCGATATAGTGTCATAAGAAGTGACAAAATGAGGACGTAGGTGTAAGGTGTCCAAAGACAGGTGCAGTCATTGCTATGAACGTGAGTATCGCCACCTCGATTAAAACCTAACGTATCAGAGTGGTATTGATTATTCTTTTTGATTGAAAAGGGTGTTGTCCATCATGTGTACTTTCCATGTGATAAAATTCCAGTTCCGCGAAGATGTCTTGCGGCCTTTAAAAAGTGAAAGACAGATATAGTTAGCTATGGATAAGCAACAACTGGATGCCCCACCAAGACAAGGCAACTTACTCAAGCGCCAATGCTTCAGTATGTCTCTTGGCACTCGTTATCAAACGGATCTTTTCTCCGGATTTGGCCACATTTGATATTACCAAAATGGCGGACTTCTTTCCTCGAATATAGATATCGATCATCAAAGGAAGCAGATCTCAGATTATGCAACTAATCATGCAGAATTTATAATAGCAGCTCTACCCTAAGCGAGGAAGTACATTCCAGTATATATTATGTCTCTCTCTCTCTCTCTCTCTCTCTCTCTCTCTCTCTCACACACACACACACACACACACACACACACACACACACATGAACGGTGTAAGCAAGAAGATCTCGAATCTATCTTCTAGCCAAGGTATCTTTAACGCCGCTGCCCCCTACTACAATGAGGCACTGACATCGTGTGGGTTTAAGGATCGCATCTCTTACATGCCAGACCCTAGCAGGAAAAGAAAGCATCGCAGAAACGTCATTAGTTTGGTTCCACCCTTCCCGCTCAACGTCAAGACTTGTGTTGGAAGAATTTTCTTTATATTAATACACAAACATTTCTCGCACGCACGCACACACACACATACACACACACACACACACACACACACACACACACACACACACACAACACACACACACACACACATAGATATAGGCAATTATCTAACAACCTAAGAGTCTCCATTAGTAGTGCCCCTAACAAAAATATTTTAACAAGTACCTACAATACAAGGCAGGAGGCAGGTTGTTCTTTCAGGGTATATAATAACTGTCCAGTAGGAGGTTGATGCGAGATTGAAGGAGTAATCTATGAAGCTTCGGTGACACCTTGACCTGCTATCTGCATTACTAGCAATGTACCATCTAAAAGCAACATTAGCAGATTAACCAAATCTCACGCCAGTACAAACGCTACAGTCAGAGATGATGACTAGTCCAAGGTCAGCGTCACAGAGGACGTGTCCGACGACCACAGTACCACCGCCACAGATAATGAACAAAGCATTTTCATAGACACATATAGAGTGCCAGCCCCGCACCATATGTCACCACCATATGTACGATCGCCACACCTAGAGATGATGACCAGCCCAGGACCAGTGACACAAAGGAGGTATTCGGCGTTCTCAGTACCACCACCACAGATGATGACCAAACAATTATTATCGGCACTGATGGAATGACCAGTTCCGCACCATATGTTACCACAGCCGCACCTGCACTAACGCCAGCAGCTACATCGCCAACCATATGACCAAAGAGATAACACCGTCGGATCATTACGCCATATCGACTGTGTCAGCAATGATGTTACCAACATCATCCCCAGGTCCGAAGCCTATCAGAGGTATACCAGGAGTGCGAATATAGCCACATCCCAAGTTTGTAAATGTATCATATCACTAGTACATCTTCAAACGTCGCTTCCGCAACTACCAGTCATATTTCAGAGTCCCAGAAAGACGGATTGTCACGACCCTGGCCCACCGTGTGTGGCACCTCAAACATCAAGGGTCCTCATGATATATCAGGTGGAAAATAATAGATCATCCGTTGCAAAATCTGCATCGCTGAGAGATCTATAATTCTTAAGGACTATACTATAACCTGGCCCGTTAAATAGTAAAGAAATTTTATTTTTCTAAATGTGTCTACTTGAAGCGCTACCTACTGGAAAAATGGATTTTCCCGTTTGTTGGTTAAGCTTTTTGGGGCCTATAAGGGTTGTTTTATCCTCTGGTTCAGGCGAGACAATCCGGCTTCATTAACGTTTTTATATGTAAAGACTTAAATCGCGATTTCTGAGCGTTTACTCACGAACTCGACGAAGAAAGTTTAATTCTTTTGTCATTGTGTAGAGTCTAATTAGCTGTCCACAAGGCTTTGGCTTTGTGGATACGAAACCTTTGGTAACTCTTTGACCAAGATTAAAATTTTTGTTGTAATATTTACAGGTCTCTTCTTTAGAGTGTGCTTCTTTTCTGATATATATTTTATTGACTATATCTCTAATATAAATTGGACATGGGCGATCGTTGCATTCTTTCTTGCCAAACGGCTGAATGAATTCGCATGAAAAATGGCACACATATGGGGAATGTTGCATAGATTGGAATGAAGTTTCTATTTTTTCTTAGCCCCCATACTTATCGAGAAAATCTATTAAAACCTTTTCTAATAGGATTCCCCTGTTTGTTCCGCCATTAAAGCAACCAGTTGCTAACACAGCCGGCATATACCATTTCGCTAGTAGCAAGGGGAGTACAGGATGACAGCCAGTTAAAACTTTCGCACTCTTCTTTCACCTGTTTGTGGGTTTAATAATCTTAATCTTTAGTTACAGTTTCTCATCCAAACTACATAATAGGCAGAATTGTCGGATTAAGACAGTAGGGCGTTTTGAGGGAGATTTGACTGCTATTTCTACCAGATTCAGCTACCATGTACAGGTCTGAGCTTAATTTTCATACACATATGCTTAACCGAAAACGACCACAGCCACATCATCCAAACAGACCGGTAAAACCGGGCTTAGATGCTAGTATATATATGCATACACAAATTTATATGTAGGTATGTGTGTGTGTTTGTATGGATGTATTTATGTATCAATATACATGCTGGTGTGCTCTAATGTATATATGCGTGCATGTATTTCATTTCATTATATTATATTTTATTCTTATTCTCTTCACTCCTTCATTCAACTTTCCTTTTTATTTGACGTCTTAACTGATCAATTCTAGATATTATTTTCTACTTTAGGCACAAGGCCCGACATTTTGGGGGAGGGGCCAGTCGATTAGATCGATTCCAGTGCTTAATTCCAGTGCTTGTGCTTAATTCATCGACCCAGAAAGGCAAAGTCGACCTCGGCGGAATTTGAATTCAGAATGTAAAGCCAGACGAAATACAGCTAAGTATTTCGCCCGTAATGCTAACGATTCTGCCTTATCAATTCTAGATCTTAAACCTCCCATAACATAACTCTAACAACTTAAGCTTCTTGATAATAAA
>NC_042999.1:84213996-84216496 GCF_006345805.1 Octopus sinensis
ATTATTATTATTATTATTATTATTATTATTATTATTATTATTCAGTAGTTTTATTTTTATATCGTGCTTTCACTTTACTACCGAGCGCAGCTCTGTGTGCCTTGGGTACGTACTGTGGTTTGTTGTGATAGTTACTGTATTGAAAGTGGTTACTGTATTGTAAGTGTTTTGCGTAGGATGTGTGCAGTGCCAAGTAGTGAAATTTTCTGTATGTTGTATATATATTTGTAAGTCCTGGTGTTTTTGTTATATATTTGTCTGAATATTTCTTTATTATATCTAATGTGCCCACTATGATAAGAATTGGTTCTGTTTTTAGATTCCACATTCGCGTTACCTCTATTTCTATGTCTTTCTATTTTGAAAGTTTCTCCATTTCTTTTAGAAAAACGTTGTCATCTGGTGGTACTGATACATCAATTAGAAAGCAATTTTTTCTTCATGATCTCTGACAAATATATCTTGTCTATTGGCCTTAATTTCTCTATCTATGTGTATTGGCATATCCCAGTGTATGGTTGCTTTCTCGTTTTCTGTGACCTTTCCTGGTGTGTGCCTATACCATCTTTTTGCTGTTGTTATTCCATTTTTTGTTATTATTATTATTATTATTATTATTATTATTATTATTATCATCATCATCATTATTATTATTATTATTATTATTATTATTATTATTATTATTATTATTATTAGGAAGAGAAGTTATTATTGATATATGTGCTAGTATGTTTCTGCCGAAGAAAGAGGAGCTAAATAGATAAATATATAAGGAGAGGAACAAGTAAAATCGATTTTGTTCAATGATAAAACATACCATATTTCAACTAATTTATTTAAAATGCGTATATGACAGAAGTCACATGACTAATTTTCAGTAACTATTGCCTTCACTTTTTGTGTCTATAGTCCACTCTCTCCACCTTTGCCGCTCTTCACTCGAGTAGCTGCAAATTACAAACTAAGTCTATGCATTGTTCATAAGAATCTGAAAGAAGATTTAGACGAGAACCTAATAAGACTTTTCCCCCAACTTTTCTTTTATTCCAATCATATCCAGATCCACAGGGAAATTACTACGAAAATCTCATAGATGAGTTAAAATAAATATATCAATCTAAACATATGTGTTGGCATACAGCACATATTCACAGACAGCTAAACACACTTCATAGTAATGCACAGCCGTGTCACTGCTCATAAAAGCATATTTGAATATAAATACACATATATAAACATCAGAGACATATGTAAGCACATGCAAATAGAATAAATTGCAACACACGCACATATATACAATTTCCAACTCCAACATGAACTTACACTCATTTTAATGAAGTCATATACGAAAGAGTACCTACATTTTCAAAATCTTAAATGCATATTAGTATGTTAGAAGAAAATAGCAAAGGAAGAGAGAGAAAGAGAGAGAGAGAGAGAGAGAGAGAGAGAGAGACAAAGTTTTAAATTGAGGCGTAGAAAAGATTTATTACAGAGAAAGGTGGGGTATTAAGGTACAGAAGGAATCGGTGTCAAAGTTTAAATATTTAATTTCAGATTTTATTGGTAACGTTCATAATTACTGAAGACTAAATACACATACAATGTCATTTTCAGTTGACAGGACAGCGCGGCCTTGTATCTTATCCAATGTTGATAAAAGCGACTGTGATATTACACCCTTTCCCAGAGATATTATATAGATTTCGGGCGAAAGTATGATTAGTGTTAATGGTTGTGATTTGTCTGAAATATATTATATGTCATTAGGGTCCCAAAAGCTACTTTTTTCTGAGAGAATTTCAAAAAGTTGGGGATGTTTTGATTGCTGGAATAAAATGAATAGCATAGCTGTAGTTTATGACATATCTGCTATATTACTTTAACTATAATATATACAATCGTGAGAGGGGCATGTCTGTAAGGAATGATAAATGGTCGCTTGGATATGAGAATCATCTATCGTAGGAAAATGTTTCACACTAGAAAAAGTTGATCAAAACTCTGAAAAACAACGAAATACAAATCTATTACGTAATACATGCCCTGTATCATGTGTCATTTACATTGCTAAATGATTCAACCTTTAACAGCAGAACTGTTAAAGGTCCACTTAGCTACTGACGTAAATAAACGACAATTTTGATGTATGAGCTAACCCGGTGATTTGGTTCGTTATTAGCTCATCTATCTTTTCTCTTAGTCCACATAGGGGCCTCGGTAGGTTAGAGTTGACTATGTAATGCCCGGGAAGGTTTAAGCAATTATTTTGTGACAACCAGCAGGTGCTTGTGCATGCCAGTCCCTCTTCTCTACCTTTCTAATGTGGAACAAGATAAAATCCACAGCTTTAAGTCCGATACATCCTAGGCCCAGTGTCGTAGCAGGCATTGCTCTCGGAACGCAAAAGGCTACAACATATATAAGAAGATACCATGTTCAACATTCTAACAGTTTCGCCAATCAACTAAATTAGTTACTTTTTTATCAACAAACAATG
>NC_042999.1:84221496-84253996 GCF_006345805.1 Octopus sinensis
TTTTTATTTCTATTTCTATTTTTACTTTATAACCTTATGCCTTTACATTTATTTATATTTCTTTATATTCTTTATATTCTTTATACCCCCTTTACATCTCCTTATATCTCTTTATATCTTTATGCTCTACATTTTTATATTTTTCTATACTTACACTTTTTATACATTTTTTATCCCTCGTCCTGAATTCTCGCCCCTCCATCTTCACGTATATACATGTATTTATTTATTTACATTACTTCAACATCCATTTTTCCTCATCCTACATTGAGAGAAGAAAGAGATGGACGCTTCAATTCTATGCTGCTGCCGCATTATGTCGTACGCGAATGGGAGGATTTGCATCCCCAACCAAGAATTTTTGATGTAACACATGTCCTTGTGGAAGCTGTTGTGCGCGGCTGAAGAAGGCCACAGACATACATTATGCATTGTTATAAATCTGTCTAATAAAGGCCCGAAACATATGTACCGCTGAATCCTTCGCATCATGTTTTTATTTTGATCAATTCATATATATATATATATATATATATATATATATATATATATTATATATATATATACACACACATACGTAACATAGTGGTTTTCAAATATTTTTGATTTCAATTACTTGACTTGGTTCCATAGCAAATTACTGTTTAAAAATTTTCTATTATATTTTTATGATTGAATACAGAATTATTGGGAATTATATAAAAAAATTTGTTGAAATACTTTGTGCATTGTAGAAGTATATCCAATTTATTGCACACAGATCGTAACAGCAAAGAATAACTCTTTGCTCTGCAATAAGCTTCAGCAAGTAGCCTACCCCCAGTGATGAGAAATAAGCACAGTTATTACAATGGAGAATCGGTTTTACAGGCACAATCTGTTAGAGCTGACACTTACTGAACGTCTGAGACATTAGAGATACATTTTATTGTCACTGAAATCTCGAGTGTTTCATGTCTCTGCAAACAATTCTACATCTACATATATATACTATAAACATCGTATTAAGTACCTTTTCGCCTGATTGTATTAATAAAGATATGCCCACACATATAAAATAGGTAATTCAAAATGATATATATCTATGTTGATAGAATGTTTGTTGAAATACAAAGTGACTCGAGGTTCTTCACTAAGACATTTTTTACCATCATCAGACGTTAAAAACTTAACCCTTTGCAGCAATCTTAAGATAAACATACTACAATCTAGATGTGTTGCTTGTATTGCAATAAGTTACCAATAGACTATACAACTAACTGTATTCCATTCGTATATAAACAGTACAACTGAATACACTATACATATACATACATATGCATGTATATATGGTTGTACGTATATATATATATATATAATATATATATATATATATATAATATATATATATATTAGAAGGTTTGGAGATGATGTACAGGTATTATATATTAGCAGAAATAAGGTATTCAGAAATCTGGATGGTTTTATATTTACAGATACCTAATAATATGTCACGTTTTTTTTATAAATCATATACTAGCGCTTGCGTCCACTCTAGCGGAGCCTTCAGATTGAAGACTCTACTACAGTGGACGCAAGGGCTAATGTATGATTTATGAAAACATGTGACATATAAATAAATATCTGTAAATATAAAACCATCCAGATTTTTGAGTACCTTATTACTTCTAATATATATACATATATATATATATGTGTGTGTGTGTGTGTGTGTGTGTGTGTGTGTGTGTATGTATGTATATATATATATATAATATATATATATATATATATATATATATATATATATATATTAAATCTCAAAAGCACGAAGAACAAACACAAAAAAATCAACAGCGCGAGGGCGTAGTATATGTAGAGTATTAGCAGGCGCTCAGGGAAGGAAGAAAAGGTAGCTTTTACGTTTTGAGCAAAGCTCTTCACCAGAAACAAGAGATGGAAGAAAGAAACAAGAGATGAAGAAAGAGAAAAGGATGACGGATGAGTGATCCACATATGATTACATTTTGAAATATTTATAGAGAGAGAGACAGAGAAAAAACAGTGAGAGACTATCAATACGGGAAAAATGCTTCATAAGCTCTCTGGCGGCATCTCAGGCAAATAAATTATGTTAGATTAGTGAACAACTCCTAGTAATCTTTTGGTAGGGTTGCAACTTATGGTTTATCACAATTCTATATTGTAAATCCGTGAATGGGAGCCAGATAAATTGGATTTTACAGAGTAATATATAAGAGACAAGTTTAAAATATTAGTCATTACATATGATTCCTTTATTGGGGCAAGTCTGGCTTACAGCTGTTTCCAGCAGTCATTATAGGTACATTTCTGATAGGTTTACTCAATTGGTCTATTGATCAAATGAGGTAAATTGAACGAGCTAAGAAAATTAATGCTACTTTCGACAGATGTAATAAGAAACGGAGTACTTAAGGAATGGCTATTGCATGAAGAGTGCGGGGTAGGACAGGGATGATCAAGTAGATAAAAGAACGGGGGAAGAGAGGTTACAGGGGGTGGGAATATGTAAGAGAATGTCAGAAGTAGTAGTACTACAAGTACTACAAGTAGTAGTAGTAGTAGTAGTAGTAGTAGTAGTAGTAGTAGTAGTAGTAGTAGTAGTAGTAGTAGTAGTATGGGTATTGTATTGCCAAACTTGGAAGAGGGACAGTTGTTCCAATAAAGGAGTTATATGTAATGACTATTATTTTTCATTGGTTTCTTATATATATGTGTATATATGTATATATGTATATATTTATATATATATTCATATGCATATATATTTCACTCTAGCACTTGTATATTTCAAATGCTACACTGATGATGAGAAATTAGTAAGTAAATATACTTTAATCTCGAAACGCGTATATGGTTAGTCAGAGTCGTGTAGATTCATTATTTTTATTCTTTTTGCTTACGTAAAAAAGTGTGTTACTGTCTGGGAGATTCTTACGGTAGTAGAAAAGGAATTTCTAAATTCGGTATGTGGTGAAGCAATTAGCCGACCCCCCCACTAATTATAACTATGTTTATAGTACATATATATATATATATATATATATATATGCTTGAGCACACAAATATTTGCATCGTTTACTTATTTATTTAAATCAAGGTATTGACCTCTACTTTAGTTCTCTGCACGAAGACCTGCCAGTAGATACTGAGACCTGTAGATACAATGGTCGTAGATAGTGAAACGAGTAACAAAGTGAAAACCAGCTTAAGTATGGATATGTAAAGAAACTGTATCCCATGTTTTGCCTTCTTTATGTACAAAGGTTTGCAAATTAGTTGCTCTTATCGCTGAATACAAAAGAAAAAGAGAGAGGCACTAACAAAGAGAACAATAATGATAAGAATTAAAGTCCTTTCAGAGAGAGAGACATGTTGGTACATGACATTATGATGCTTAAAATGTGGATAGAAAAGGGGCCATGGAATTATGAGAGAGAGGATGAAGTCGCGTTATTGATGACAAGGGGATGGAAATGGTCGTGGTGACAATGAAATGCAGGAGTAGGAAGGTAGTATTATGATGATCATGATGATGACGGCTATGCTAACGACGACGAGGAAAAGAGGCGATATTGTCAATGAGTGTAAGACAAGATGTAAATGCAGATTAAAGGAATATTAACAAGAAATTCAAAACAAAAATAATAATAATAATAAATCCTGATAGATTTAGTGATAAAGAAGAAAATGCGAAAGAAAAGATCAGGAAGATGCTGTTGATAATGCTGGGTAAACGAGGAAAACATGAAGTAAAGAAGAAGGAGAATTAATCACACATGAGACGTGGAGACAAGATGATGAGATTTATGAAATATACAAAAATTTAATATATTTTTCAATATCACATATCAAATACATATATATGAATATGTGTTTGTACATTTGTGTGCATTTATATATGTAGATGTGTATTTCTGTGTGTATGCACGTACGGGTGTTTTTGTATTCATATTCACACACATATATATATATATATTTCTCCCTCTCTCCCCTCTCTCTCACTCTTTATATATATATATATATATATATATATATAATATATATATATATATATATATTCTGTTTGCATATATATATGTGCGTACGTGTGTGTGTGTGTGTGAACATTAATATATATTTCTGAGAGAGAGAGAGAGGCAAGCAAATAGAGGGAGATAAATAGATAGATAGACATATAGAGAGATAGACAGACAGACAGACAGACAGATAGATAGATAGATTGATATATATATAGAGAGAGAGAGATAAATAGATAGATAGATAGATAGATATATAGATAGATAGATAGATAGATAGATAGATAGATAGATAGATAGATAGATAGATAGATAGATAGATAGATAGATAGATAGATAAGTATATGCGCACCAAAATAGATTTCGATGAATTTCATTAAACCGTATTTCTGTCGGTAAACACGCATACAGGTGTATTCTTATATACACACCCGCGTATACATCACTGTGGTTAATATAAACGCATAAATAATCGTATAGTATAGAAGAGTTAATGTAATTTAACCCTACAAACGATAGAAAATGAGAAACGAAATTTTCTTCAAATCATTTTAAGTGAAGTAAAACAGAATTCGAAACTAGGGAATATAATGTAGATTGATGCACAAACACATATGGCCTTATATAGACCGAAAGTTATACGCATATATACATACTTACAAAAACATATATATTTAAGGAGAGAGAGTGTGTGTGTGTGTGTGTGTGAGAGAGAGAGAGAGAGAGAGAGAGAGAGAGAGAGAGAGAGAGAAAGCTTGAGAATAGTGTGATGCAAACACATTTGAAGAAAATGAAAGCAAAAATGATATTTGGTTATAGTAAAATATGACCACTTGTGTACAAATTTATTACAGGTTAATATTTACCAGTGAAAAATTCAGCAACAGAAATAGTAATTGAAATAATATACATATATATATATATATATATATATATATATATAGCAATTAAAGGTTCAGTGGAGATCAATCATTAGTTTTCGGCGTTATGGTGGGGTAAACAAAATTTATCAACGATTTATACGATTCATTTTGGAGAAAAATACTGAAAAAAGAGAAGTGTGTTATGGGTGTGCAGTTACGCTATACGATATAACAGAGAAGTACTATCTCTGATTTACATCGGAAGCTTGCAGTATCAAAACCGTCACATACTATGAATAAAGAGTATTTTTAAAACGGTGACGATTAGAAAGAACCTGAAAGAGACTCGGTTATTGAATACTAGTAGAGTAAACCTATTTTAATCGGAATATCTTGTCAATGTTTACTAGCAAGATTTCAAAAGGTAATATAAGAAAATATATAAATGGATTTGTTTCATCAAAGCAGAAATAAATCCATTACACAGAAAAAAATTAGTTAATTTTATGACGAAAATACAACCCGTCTAACATATAATTAAACGATGACTGTGACGGTAAGAATATCATCACAGGTAAACAAGCAGCTGGGAAGAAGTTCAGGGATATATTCAGCAACTTCTAATTAACAAAAGTGTTGTCAGAGATGCGACAGCATAGAAAATACTCGGTTACTCGCTGATTAGATTACAAAAGAAAAAAAAGACATCAATAAATCTATTTTGCACCCACCAACCACCTTCTGGATGCTATAGGCTGTTTATCAACAACCTGGCTTTGTTCACGATTGCCATTCTGAAGTTATATACAATTAGTGATTGTATGTTCACTAAGGGTACACTATCGTTTGTGCATATATCCAGGAAACATTCTTTCTGGTTCTGCTTCTAATTTTAGTAGACACATTCTTTTTCTTTTGTTTGTAAGAATATAAGAATACCAACAATGACAGGTATAGCTGTAGGATTACGAAGCTCGCTTTGGGGTTCAGTACCATTGCGCAGCAACTTGGGCACCTGTCTGATTCTATAGCACCACTCAGACAAATACCATGCGTGAATTTGATAAACAGAAACTAAGAGAGCTCTTTATATATTTCTATATGTACGTCTTTATGAATTTCTGATGTGTGTGTCCGTCTCCCCTCCCTTTGACAACCGGTGTTTGTTTATAACCCTGTAAACTAGCGATTCAGCAATATAAACCGTTCGGATTAATATCAAACATAATAAGTACTGTGGGTCAATTTATTCGAGCAAACCTTTGAATGGATTAGTCGAACAAATAAAAGGAAAAGAAATGTAAGTTATTGGCTCACAGGAGATCAAAAACAAATTGAGCATAATTTGGTGGATGGCATCAGTGAGGAGAAACAACTTGACTGTACAACAACACTCTAATTGTATATAGAAGCATAATTTCGCTAAGAGAGATGTTCAGACCTGATTGTAAAACGAAGGTAACTACAAATTTGTTTAGCAATATCCTTATCAATGGTTAATTTTTTCACCTGTGTCAGAAATAGACGAAATATATACCCTATGATGAAGCTTGTTACAGAAAAATGTCTGCTCATAATATGAAATCCTATAAAGATGTATAGACCTCTAAACTTATTGTATGTGTTTAATCAATAGTATAAAATGTGTTTGCTGAAACAGCACTAACAATCATTGGGTTAGTCGGCATGGAACCAGAACGTTCTATATCAGCATTGATATCGACCTCACGTACCTAAAAGGAAAAAGAAGAGTTGCAAATGCGTAACATGGATCGAAACTGCATTTGGATGGCGTATCATAAATATTTCACATTTATAAACCACTAATCAACCTATGAATAAAATCTGCGTCCATGAGGCAAATATAAAAATGGGAGTAGGAAAGGAACTACTCCAAAACTATGCCCTAACTGATAAATAAGACAATAGAATTTGGGGATGTGCTACTGGTGAGAATTTATACATGCTTCTGGAACTTTATAATCAGGTGTGTATATTTAGGTGTGTCATCTTCAGATTATAGGGACTCACAAAAGAATATAGTAAAACTGAAGGTTGATCAGTCGATGTATCACTAAGTTTAGTTATTGTTGACGTTATTTGGATAATAATAGGATATTTAATCTTTTGTTTTGAGAATGTGAAGGTTAAAGCTCGGAGTTCAGCCCACCTTTGTAATTAGGTGTGCTTATTTAGACGTGTCAGCTTTTAGGTAATGGCGTTTTTAAAGGTTCACAAAAGTATGTAACTAGTACATAAGCTATAGTTTGTAGGCAGGCTGGTGTTATTAAGGGTTTTCACCTATTTATATTGCGAGGGTGTTACTTATCACTAAAGCATGTCATGGTATTATTTGGTAGAAACTTTTTCAATATTATGTTTTAATGTTCAAAAGAGGAGGTTGCTAGGTGTAATTGTTTTTGTCCGCATATTTAATTTATCTCATTGTTCTAAAAATTATTTGATTACCATTAAGAAATTTTAACTTTTGCGTTTTAAGCGCGTACAGATACATGTGTGTGCGTGTGTTTGTGTGTGTGCGCGCGCGCGTGTGTGTGTATGTGTGTATGTGTGTGTGTGTGTATACATGCATATGTATATACACTTATATAAATATATATATATATAAATATATATATGTATATACATCATGCGTGCACATAGGAGGGAGGAAGCACTCCGTCGGTTACGACGACGAGGGTTCCGGTTGATCGGATCAACGGAACAGCCTGCTCGTGAAATTAACGTGTAAGTGGCTGAGCACTCCACAGACACGTGTACCCTTACCGTAGTTCTCGGGGATATTCAGCGTGACACAGAGAGTGACAAGGCCGGCCCTTTGAAATACAGGTACAACAGAAACAGGAAGTAAGAGTGAGAGAAAGTTGTGGTGAAAGAGTACAGCAGGGATCACCACCTCCCCTGCCGGAGCCTCGTGGAGCTTTAGGTGTTTTCGCTCAATAAACACTCACAACGCCCGGTCTGGGAATCGAAACCGCGATCCTACGACCGCGAGTCCACTGCCCTAACCACTGGGCCACTGCGCCTCTTGCGTGCACATACATTCTATATTGTATGTACAATACATAACATAAGAATATATTTATATAAAGTCTGAACGTAATGCAATTTTCTATGCAAGTAGAAAGCGAAGTTTCTTACAACTTCCAAATCGAATTGAATATTAGTGGTGTGAAGACTGTCCATAAATATTCCAAAGATTCTCCAGTTGAGTTTCTTAAAGTAAATATATGGACATACTTCCACATATGCAAACTACATGAACGTATATAGAACTAATTAGTGGATATACACATAGGTGAACTAAAGATATATACGCTCCCATTACATGACTGCAAGTGCATTAAATCGCACATACATATTCTATATATCTGACCTATTAGTAGCTGGTTTTAATGGTACCTAGGAAATTTAAATGTCAAAGAAATCATAACATGCATATATATTTTATATAGGCAATACCTAAACGAAACCAGAAGTTTGCAATAGAATCGAAACAAAAATAATTGAGCAATGGTTTCGTGGAATCAGTCGAAGTATAACGAAATAATATGCATTATTTCGTAGTGTTCCATTAGGTCAGAAGTTCGAATTTTGAAAAGCCCGATTTGATATGTCTTCACCCTGCAACGGATAGAGTAATTATCCCTCAAGTTTTAAAGTAAATACGATATGGAATTTCATATCGCCAAGATTATGAACTTGTACGAATGAATAAAGTTGAAAACAAGAAATCCAAAATTGTTTCGTCTTACTTTGTAAATGTATATATCTTCGTTGATGTTTGCCCTCGTATTTGACTTCAAATGGCAAAGTAATTGTGAACACAAAACATATACATATACAATCTTTACAGAATTGCTATATTTACCGTTTCCCTAGTGTCCACTAAAATACAAATATGTGCGGGTGTGTTCTAAGTACTTTAACAAACATTCACTGCATTAATACACTAATACATCTATCTATCTATCTTTCTATCTATCTATCTATCTATCTATCTATCTATCTATCTATCTATCTATCTATCTATCTATCTATCTACATGCGTGCATGCATCTTTGTGACTGCGAGTGTATGTGTAAATGTGTGAGTGTGTCTGTGTAATACTTTGTCAGTATTGATATTTTATAGAAGCAACACTACAATTAGATATCTCAAATCTGGAAAAAACCCGAGTTTATTGTTGTGCAACAAGCTCGCCTCTGAAGCAGCAGGCCATGACACACTGATAGTCTTGGTGTTTTCCGGACGGACACACACACACACACACACACAATACATAACGAAACACACGCGCACATATTCAATCTCTCTATCTCGAAAAGAAATGCTGCGTTGTGGTCAGATCTGGAGATGGCTAGACTCCTCCATCTTTAAAACGTTCAAAACGAGCCGTATGGTACAACGGCATTTGTACCGAACTTATCAAGAGTTCAGGGCTGAGGTAAGGAGGGAAGTATATGTCTTTATACAGTTTAGGCGAGCTCGGAGTTACATGGTATATGTACCGGCAAAAATATATATTACTGATGATCAGATATACTTCTATTTAATATTCTATTCATTAAATATGCTTTCGTCTATGAAACAATTTAAACAATACACGGGTAGATACACATTTAGATAGAAAGCAGAGAAAGCTAGGTAGATTTGCAGACACAACAAGCAAAAAATAATGCGTACGTAGCTATGAGAATATGAAAGAGAGGGTTATGCTATCGAGATAGAATATGTGAATATAAGATTCCTTAAATGATAATCTCAAATCAGTCTGTCTAGTCACGAAACAACTGATCAATAAACAGTTTTTTTCTCAGTTCACCTTTCAACCAGTTTTATTGTGTTTTACGTTTTGTACTTGTATTTATTATTACTATTATCAATTTTACTTGTACTGTTGTTGTTTTATTGTAAACTATAATTTCTTTCACATTGTTTTCTTCGGATCAGTAATTGGTTTTCTACATATGTGTGTGTATGTGTGTGTGTGTGCGTGCGTTTGTATGCAGATAGTGAGGTAAAAAGAGATAGAAATCTGTGCATACACACACTATATGTCTTTGTCTTATAGATATATATATAAGACATATATGGGGCGGGGATAAGCTCTTCTATTGGACATGTCGCATTGAAAACTTCAATATGACTTATTGGAAACAATTTCCCGTGAAGTTTTACGACTACACCAGTCTTTCTTTACTTTCATTATATTATAACCGAAAACAAATTGTCAAAAAATATCTCCATTTCCAGTTTTGCTCACTTATTGACTAAAAGCTTAACTCATTTTGTTATTTGTTTTCGTTATGTTTCATTTATTATGAAAGGGCTGAGGCTGTAATCTGGTAAGAGTGATGTAGTTAGTATTTTATAAATGTCTCTACTCTGACGACTGAAAAAAATTATAAACTGTTGGTAAGACGGTTATTTCAAGAGGTTGCAATTATGGTGAAGAAGAATTTATCAAATATTTATAACGAATCTTAAACGCGAATAGTATATTACGCTTAATGAGAAGAATAAAAACTGTTGTGTGAAGTAGGACGAGTGAAAGTGTTATTTTAGTAGCAAGTTCTAGAGAGCCGGGGCCTTTGTCGTCAGTCGCCTTCGATAAGAGGACAACTTGTTTTGCGTTTAGAGGTAGTATTTTTGGAAAGGGAACCGGGGAATACTGCTCTGGAAGCCTAAAAGAATGTTCTTATCTTCAATATGCGGACCGTCCCAGATGTAGATACTAAATTGTATACAGGGTTTTACTTGAGTGCTGTCGAGAGTCAGCATCTATTTGAGGATGGGGAAATTGTGAGAGATGTGGACTTCAAGAGTAGTGCCATCGTTATGTAAAGGCGCGTAGGTTAGAGGTTAGTGTATTCGGTTCATGATCGCAATCTCGTGCGTTCGATTGCCGGCGGCACGCTGTGTCCTTGAGCAAGACACTTTATTTTAGATTGCTCCAGTGCACTCAGCTCGCAATAATGACTTGTGCCTGTATTTCATAGGGCTAGCTTTGTTGCACTGTGCCACGCTGAAATTTCCTGAAAATTAAGTTAAGGGTACACATGTCTGTGGAGAGCTCGGTCACTTGCACGTTAATTTCACGAGCAAGTTGTTCCGTTGATCAGATCACCTGAAACCTATGTCGTCGTAACCGACGGGGTGCCAGTTATATTCTTCAGATGAAATCAGCAGTAGAGATTGTCAGAGTATGTGACGCATACCATTTTGCATAGGGATTTTGATGTGTCTGTTGTAACGTGGATGCAAAACAAGCATATCACTTATACATTTAGAAGTGCTATTTATGAAGCCATCTTTGTTAAGATAAGCTGGGCAAGCATATTCCTCGACTTGGCAGCGATCTTAATATTAAATAGGAATATAGGGTTGGTTGCTATTTCTGTTGAGAGTCAATTAAGAAGCTGTCAAATACACGGGTTATCTTTTATATTACAGATTATAATCTTGTAGAAGATATATTTGTCATAAAAATACAATAGCTGATCGAAATAACGGTTTTTTTTTCAGGTGTTGCATATTGCATCCTTCGCTTAGACTGTAAACATATAGAAAGCTTTGTGACTCACAGAGGGATTTGAGGCTAATAAGATTATTGTTTGAGACATGTGAAAAGACATAAGAAGATAATTTTTTGGTTTACTTAGTTGTTTCGGATGGATAACAGGTGAAATGTATGTCTTGCAGGGAATATTTAGCGCCGTACCCTCGTCTGTCGATGAATTAATACATTAGATATTTAGCATCGCTCTGCAGCAGTTCGTAGTTCTGTGAGCTAAATCGAAAAAGACCACTAAATGCCCAGAAAAGCACTAAGTGCCTAAAAAAGCATTAAATGCTCCGATGAGTAAAACAAGAAAAAGATTAATAATAGAATATCTAATTAGGCTGGGTTTATTTGGAAACACCTGAAAGAGAAATAAATTACCTACCTAAGTTGTTCCTGTTTAGCCTTTGCTCAACTCTTATTTTGCATTCCAGCCGTGGTCATAATGAGTTTTATAGGGCTATGGAGGACTGAATTATCTATCGAATGCCATCTTCCGTAATTATGACACTATGCTATAATTAATTTGAGGAACATTTTACTGCTATTTCTAGCAGGTCTAGCGACCAAACAACCACATAGAACTCTCTCATTTACATAATTGTAGAGTGGGCAGATGTTAAATTATATATATATATATATATATATATATATATATATATATATATAATATATATATATATATATATATATATATTATATATATATATATAATATATAATATATATATATATATATATATATATATATATATATATATTATGCTACGTGTCAAAATTTAGTAATAAATAAATACGTAAATAATATATAAAACTTTTTCTCACGTCAAAGTCAGTTACAGTTTATAGTAGATTAAAGATTTGTGAAACGACATTATGATTTTAAGAGGAACTAAATTCGAAATGTAGTGACAAACGTGCGTTTTAATGACGTTACTTAAATGCAGTAATTAGAACATTAGAAATGAATAAACATAGTTATAATTCCAGACATTTTCTGCATGACTTATATTGTCCGATAATCTACATAAGCCAAATGATATTTCAGGTAATGTATTTCTATTCATGACAAATATTTCAAATTTAAGACCATCCCTATATTTAACGTCTTATATAACTATGCATTAATGAGACTTTATTTGTGGTGAGCATACAAGGCAATAGACATGTGAGTCCATAGAATAAATGTATAAGATTGTTCTGTTTCTATATGATTTCATATGCTCTAAAAATCTCATTGGAAACAGGTCTATGAAGCCTACGCTTCTGGATTAAAATACATTTCCGTCGGTTTCAACGATAAGTATCGACCAGTTCGATAAACTGATCTATTGCACATTGAGTTAATGTGCAAGTACCTCAATACTCATCAGTGCTTTCATCTTACTTCCCGGTCAAAATTAGCATGACAGAGCATATAATAAGGCTGAACCTTTGAATTACCAATGCAACCCATTCGACGAAATTCCTCAAGTCTCTTAATACTGGTATAACCGAGGGTACGGGAAATAACATTATCCCAAGATGCCAAAAAGTGGGATCGAACCCTGTACCATTACGAACCCATTACGAATCTAACTTTTCAATTATTCGGCCATGCAACAAAAATTTGACTTTTACTACAATGAAGTTATCTAAAGCATATCTTGGTCACTCGCGATAATATTTAGATAGGAGAGCTTATGGCATTTTCTAACACATAGCCGATATCTTCAGAAGAGCAAAGTTACTATCATAATCAGTTTTTCCATTGCACAGAATCTTGCTCTCACTGCTGTGTCATATTTCATATGAACTGTATTATCCCATAAAAGGGATTTAATATTCAGCTATTTTCCACAAGAAATTTTGTATCCTACTAAAATCAATTAGAATGCAATAACAATTGAGATATTTTGACGTCTTTCTAGACAAAAACTCGCCATGTCTTTGAACGATAGAATAGAACTGCTCAACGAGAGCTTGATTTTAGGGGTTGACTTATTGGTTCCAATCATACGGACAAATATTGGTTAAAGCTGCAATTTAGATCATTTACTGAAGAATAGAACATAGGTGATGTTTATCGCCATCTAAACATAGATGTTCTCTAAGAACACCAGTGTTTATACAATTCTGCCAAGGAAAGAAAATATATAGAATATAAGTGACGCACAATCATGGATTTATTGCAAGCTGCGATCAACTACTGGTATGTCTAGAAGACAAGAATCCATAACCAGCTGGAGAAGGTACTCTCCTGAGGTCAAAATAGAAGTATCATCCGTTCTTGGAGAACGTATATGCTTAGATGGCGATAAACATTACTTCTCAGTAGAGATACTGCTTTCGTCTTTCTTAATGTAGTGAGGTTGTATTATGTTAACACCAGAAGGTTTCAGTACATTATAATGAGAAACTGAAGGAGAAAGATAACGCCTAATTCTACGCACGTGTAAAACATGGGATACAAGTGAAAATGACCTTAAAATTGTACGACACGACCTCATTTCTGAGGTCCTCGGTGTCCCCTTCTCTCCTGCTTTCCCCCTCTGTTTGTGCTGCTTTCTTTCACCTTCACCTATAGAACATACAGTATCAATTTTTCTGCTGGTTTTCTTTCACTTTCAACTATAGAACATACATAGGGTATGAAGCATCAACGTCTGTCTCTCACCCGCTCTCTGTCTTTCAATGTCACCTATAGAAGCTTTTTTTCTGTCTCTGCTTCTTTCTCTTGTTTCTCTGCCTTTTTATCATTCTGCGTTTCACTCGGTCATTCCGTAAAAATAAGATGTATTTACGTGTATATGAAATGGACGTGTGTGTGTGTGCGAGAGAGAGAGAGAGTAAGTGAGAGAGAGAGTGAAGGTGTGTGTCGTAATGATAGATGTCTTTTAAGGTACACATTCATATACAAAATGTGAAGTCATCATCATCGTCGTCGTGTAGTATGTTTACGATAGTTGAGTTATGGAAAAGATTATAATTTTAAATTTTTGTAATTCAAATATGTTAATGGAAATAAAATTTGTTTGGTAGCGGAAATAGTACTAAATATTTTGATACCTCATTCGTCAAAATCGGCAACTCGGTTTGGGGATGCATAATGAACATACTTACACAGGCACACACACACACACACACATACAAACTCTCTTTTATAGTTTTATATATATATGCATGTATACATGCGCATATGTACGTAGTTACATTTATACGTGTAAGTATATGTATATGTGGGCACAGGACGTCACGAAACATGTACAACAAAAAAGTATGAAGCACGAGTACATGGAACATGAACTATTCTTTTGAACAACGAAAGACACAAATGGAAAACAAAACAAACAACATAAAGAACGACCCTTCATCAGTTGTTGGCTATTTTTTCTAGTCTCGTATTTCGAGCATTTAACAACAATATACGCTTTCGATAAAAGAAAATTGCCTCCGCAAAGCAAATTAAGTAAAATTGGGGATTTTGCGGAGGGTCAAAATAGGTAACACAAACAGGACAGTTAAAACAAACGGAAAGGGCTGCTAAGCCTAAACGAGGTTGTGGTAACGAACGCGTAAATCAAGCTAGGACAGGAGACAAACAAGAACACGCTTTCCTTGTTCCAGATAGAACGAAGAGAAAGAAAGAAAGATGGTCATGTGGGAGCCACGTGAGCAAGGGAAGATAAGTGAGGGTGAGAGAGTGACAGAGTAATATGATAGAATAGTGGGAGAAGAGGATGTAAAAGAATAAGAGAGAGAAAAAGAGAGAAAAACGAAATAGATTTTTATGCAACTGTTCAGATATTTCTATGTAAATTTCGGTATATACATACACATACACACACATATGTATGTATATATATATATATATATATATATATATATATATATATATATATATATATATATATATACATATATATGCATACATATATATATATAATATATATATATATACATATATATGCATACATATATATATATATATATATATATTATATATATATATACACACACATATATATATGTACATACACACACACACACACACACACATATATATATATATATACACATACATACATGTATATATATATACATACATATATACTCATACATACATAAATGTTTATATATCTGTGTAACGATATTCATATGTAAATTTCGGTATATATATGTGTGTGTGTGTGTGTGTGTGTGTGTACGCATGTGTGTGCATATATATACATGTGTGTTTGAGTGTGTGTGTGTGTGTATGTATGTATCTATGCATATATATGTATGCATATTTGTATGACAATGTGTATAGACAGACTGTCAGAAGGTGATGGTCTGACGCATATGTATAGAAATTTACAAGGAGAGATTAAGTATACAGGCGAAGGGCTGAAATTATTGAGTTAAATTATAATCTGTGGAAAACTAAAAGAAAACTCTAGAACAGGGGAAAATCGAATACAATGGGAGAAAGAAAAAATGCAATTAATGAAAGATATCAGGATAGCGTAATAAGATTAGAAAGTGGTCATGAATTGAAGTAAAGAATTGAAGAAGAATGCCACAGTTATATGCTTTAAACTTTTGGTGAATTTATAAAACTTAAGTGTGATGAATAGTACGTCGTTCAACAATTTCACAGACGAAGGTTTAATACAATTTCCTTTCACGAATTCAAAAAACAAGTACAAATAAAATTATAATTTTTTTGCTTCATATTTTATTTGAATTATACATGTACATTTATTTGTATTCTGTTTCAACTCCATTTTTTTTCCTTTTTTCTCCCTATCAAAAATATCAGACAAAGTCTTCTGGCAAACAATTTAATACTCTCGGGTTTTAGGAAAATAGTTTCTGTATCGATAGATTTATATCGAAATCAATCATCAAACGAGTTAACATTATCAGAAATATATCCTTTTCTGTTTTTCACTGACCACAGGTTTTCATCCAGTTTCACCACTTCTTCCTTTCCCTTTAGCATTCGTATTGCTTCTACTATTATTGTTCTTATTATAATTGATTATTATTATTATTATTCCTTCGTAACACAGTGTAGGTAAAAATGCACCGGAGTCTTTAGTCATCTGTCAAGTCACAACAAGGACCTCAGACAGATAATACTTTTCTAAAAATGTGCGCTGTGCCCAATAAGGCTGCTTTTTGCAAGACATCAATCTTGCATGGGATTTCCAGTTGCCTTAAGAAGTCTTGAAGTTTCAAAGGGATTGAACCCAACACTCCAATCACCACTTACCCTCGCGCATTCCATACAGTCTTGACGTTTCCACTTTCATTTCGGAGTACTTGGTGATTTTTCAACCTCTTTACTCACGATATTCATCTCATTTGGTATGGCTACATCTTTGACCTCACACTATTTGTCTCTCTTATTCAATATGACAATATCCGATCGACGGTGTTCCATTACAAGATCCGTCTGAAAATCATAGTCCCAGAGTATCTTTACTTTTCTATGTTCCTGCATAACTTCACTTGGTACATGCTCATACCAGTTTTCTGTTACTTCTTATTGGTATTTACAGCATAAGAGCCAATGAAGATACACACACACTTTATCGTGGCTGTATTTGTACTTTGTGCAACGCTCTCACATCCACTTACCAAGTGAGTCACATTTCCACACTCTTTCCACGGAGTCTGCATATCTGGGTGTCAGAAATTTTATAGATGTTACACTTCACTTAAATGGTAGCGAAAGCCTGGTCTTGTGCAGCAATGATCAGGCTTACAGTGGTACGTTTCAAATCACTTCGCTCAAGCCATGCCAACGATGCTATATTATCCTTAACGTCCTGTCTATTTCTTTCAAACTGTCCATGCAGTCTCATTTCAAGAAGGTCTTCTTCTCTCTTCTCCTCAGCTCTTTGGTTAAACTCTGTGTTGCTCATTATTTCATTTGTATTTATACCCATATCTTTCGCAGCATATTGCAGCAAGTCTTCATCAATATTTATGAAATACTCGGCAAGCGTTCTCCTTTCTCTCCTTATACAATAGTCTATACTAATTACTCCTCTGGAACCATTCTTTCTTTTCATATACAATCTGTTTACATTTGCTTCAGAGTGTTGCGCCCCATGCAGCGTCATCAACATTCTCGTCATTCTATCCAGTGTTGATATTTCTTCCTTTGTCCATTTGAGGATGAACGCACTATATCTGACCACTGCAACTGCCCACATATACATTGTGGTAATCAAATATTTGGCATTCAGGTTGGATTTCAACACCATTTTCATCCTATTCTGATACACCTCGCTGACTTTGACTTTCATTTCTCTGTGTAGAATGTCATCCAGCTCCAAAATCCCTAAATATCTATATCTACTACGGTCGGGTTCACCCATGGTCTCTCCTGATAGTAACCACAATTGCGGGCTACTTTCTTCCCTCTTTTCATACTAAGTACTGAGAATTTGGTGATCCCAAATTCCATACCGATGTCACTACCACATTTCTGGACTATTTTGGTTAAGAAAACTACGTTTTTCTCGGTCGGTCTTTTTCCCATGTTTCCAGTTTCCTCTTAGCCATTTCTCAATTTTTCCTAGATCTTGCCTTACGCGCATTACGTCGTTTCCACCATGGTTATTTTGCTCCACCAGTTTTTGTTCTCTTAATTTCTAATTGCTCCTCAATAAGTGGCGCAATAGCCCAGAGAAGATTCCTTGTTTGTGTTATATCCTCCGTCTGGATGTATGGTATGATATTATTTAACTTTTGCGTTGCTTTATTTATCAAACTCCTAACTACCCTTCTTATATTCATGGGAATTTTTCTTCTGGAGTATTCATCAAGTCGGTGAGTCGTCTCTGAATTTCAATTAATATCATTATCTAGTTGGTTCATTTTCCCTGCTGCATGTCCACCCACCACCGTATCAGGGCTGACTGTATAACGTTCCTGTTCCTCATCCTTAATAGCCCTATCACCATTTCCCTGTTCCTCCTGTCTACTTTTCTCCATGCTTTCAACTTCTACCTCTCTGTTTTTAACTCCGACCATCCTTTGTAGCCCATCCGCAGGGTCTCTCAGACTCTCAACAGATATTTCTACTCCAATTAAGTAACGCTTCCTCCTAATCACTCTCACTTGGTTCATTAGTTTATTTTATGACATTGGACACATGTCCTTTTCTATCCAAAATTTCATGGTACGTCGACCTAATCCGCGACTTCTTTCCAGCTTTGCTCTTTCATGACATTCAATAAGTTATGATGCTCCCCCACTACTTCTGCTCGTGATCAGAGATGCACATATCGTCAGCCACAACTGGTTAACGTCAAGCAACCGGCAAGCAAATCTGTGGTATTGAGCAGAATATTTGTTGTAGCCCACTTTAGTTAATGTGCTATACAGTGCAGTACTCTACTGTATTTTTATTTAACTTATTAATTTTTAGGCGTGAAAATGCTTATTTTACCAGGGAAATAATTAAAATCTAAAATAATATAAATACCTATCGGCCACAGAAAACCACGATATACTGAGGAGTCCGCGATATAAATTTATATATATTAGCCACAAAAGACTGTGATATACTGAGGGCGCGATATGGCGAGACATTACTGTATATATATATATATATATATATATATATATATATATATATATATATATATATATTATATATATATATATATATGTATGTATATATATATATATATATATATATATATATTATATATATATATATATATATATATATATATATATATTAAAATAGAGATAAAACCACTATTAGGAAAATCATATATCTTTATATATATAAAACTGAGAATGTGTGTATGTCTGTCTGTGTGTTTCCTACAACTTGAGAACTACACAACCAATTTCATTCAAATTTTACACATGCCTTACTTAGGGTCCATGTAGTTTCATGGGCAAAATAAATGTTCAACTTCTTGCCTAGAGCGAGCCCATAGCAATTTCATATCTTCTCCACTATTTCAGTATTACGTGTTATAAGTGAAACAAAAATATTTCTCTATTTTATGTCAGATGCTTTCACTTTAACAATAAAAAAATAATAACAATTGAATTATATGTAGTAAGTAATAATTAAAATCAAACTAAAGTATAATATAATCGTAACATACAAGAGTAAAAATAGCAATTGGTATAAATTTGCATCAATGATTTGAATTTGAATAAGTGGTTTCACATGAATGGGAATAAATTAAAAATAAAATTAGCGTGCAGAAATGGAATAGTCCAGATGGATAATAAAAAATTAAATTAAAGAAAAGACTATTGTCTATAAAGTATACAATGTAGAGAAAAAAGAAGGGCTAACAATTCCAGTCTGTTATATATTTTGAGTATTATCACTAGCGATATCAAGATATAACTTTGTATTTTGCATTTTATGTGTAGATGTATATATATAGATGTACATGTAATATGTACACATATATACATGCACTAGCACTATGACCCGGCAACGACGGGTCCTTAATGCTAGTATATATATATATAATATATATATATATATACATATATATATATATATATATATATAATATATATATATATACACAGAGACATATTGATGAAGTAATTGTCGAAGTACTGTGGTACTGTGATGTATGAACTTGAGCAAGTCATTTCTTAAATTCAAAGAGTGGTTATATGTATATTTAGATATATTTTATTTTGGGAGTTGTTTTACATATTCTTTTTAATATTCGACTTCAAGAAGCCACATACCTAAAAAGAATATAAAAAATAACTTAGATCATCAAGAACAGCTGGCACAATATGAGAATTTACGACAGAATGAAAAATAAATTGAAAACTAACTACAAAACGTCAGCGAGAAACAGGCAGCAACGTGTGGCTTTTATGCAGTTGTTAAAACTACTTGAGATACAATCCAAGTTGGCCTCAAATCATTTGAAAGATTCATTAACCAATCCTTTCTGCTTCAGGCATCAGGCCTCAAATTTTGGTGGTGACTGTTTTAGGCTATTCGATTTACATCGACCACAATTCTCAGCTATTCTATCGACACTGAAAGATGATATACATGTTCGACCTCGGTGGAATGTGAACACTGAACATAAAGACGGACGAAATGCTACTAAGTATTTTGTATGGCGTGCTAATAATTCCGCAAACTCACCTCCTTCGATTCGTTAAATAATGTATTCCGATACATCGCCTGCCCCAGGCTGTGAGGCTGGTTCAGCTAACGACGGAAGCTAATCCTAGGTCTACTCTAACATAGTAGTGCTGAGTTATATAGCAACTCAGCTAAAACAATAACCATAAAAAGTTACACTGACAGAGCTGACAATTCTGGTTCTATAGAATCATTCATTTCCAACTCTTGTTGGTTTATAGTGTTTAGTTATTCATTGGTTTTCTTCATATCATCGACTTATTCACATCAACATATTACTTATTACAAGACACAAAGACATATCCATATACATATTTAAATATATGCACGCACGTACACAAAGAAGCACATGCGCAAAGATATTTATACACATACTGGTGTTCAGGTGACAATCACGTACCTTGGCACATACAAAGCCTATACACCCAAACAAACACTGCGTAATATATTTCTCTGTTTTCTGACGTTTTTGTTGGCTGTTTACCATCGTTGGTTGTTTACCATTGGGTCGTCTATAGCGACTACCATCATAAAAATGATGACATCATTAGCAATTACGATGAAGGGATAAAGAGGAAGTGTAGGAGGAGGTAGAAAAAAGGGAAGGAGTCGATGATTGTATTATTATAATCATTATTATTATTATTATTATTATTATTATTATTCTATGTTTGACTTTTGCTTTATATTTGTACAAGTTGGCTCCAAGTCTCACCCAGAGACCTCAAGAGACAACAGGGTTGGAAGTTCATGTTGTTTTTATGCCTAGTGTGCCATATATTTGGGAGGTGGGGATGTTGTACTAATGAATGTCTAAAAAAAAAAAGTTTTTTTTTTTTTTTTTAAACCGAAAATTATGGTTGTTTTAAACCTTGAGGTTACATAGAGAGTATTTTGCGTAGGATATGGGCAGTTCCCATGAGCACTATCTTTTGAACTTCTGCCATTTTTGGGTTTCCTGGTATCTGAGTTAGGTAGCTATCAGCCCCTTTTGCTATCATTCCCAGGGCACCTATGACAACAGGTATTGTTTTAGTCTTCAGCTTCCACATTTTGCTGATTTCTATTTCAAGATCTTTATATTTGCTCAGTTTTTGGTAGGTCCTGACAGATACGTTTATATCGATTGGGACAGTCATATCAATGAGGAGGCATGTTCTTTGTTTGAAGTCTTTCAATATGATGTCTGGCCTATTTGCATCTATCTTCCTGTCAGTTTGAATGGTGAAGTTCCAGAGGAGTGAGATGTGGTCATTTTCAAGCACTGGGGGTGGTTTGTGTTCCCACCAGTTTTTTTTTCATGGGGCAAATCCAGGTTTTTACAGATTACCCAGTGAATATATTGTGCAGCTCTATCGTGCCTGTTGAGATACTCTGTAGGCGCTAGAAGACTGCACTTGGAGACCACATGGTCAATGGTTTCATTTTGTTGCTTGCATACACGACACGTTGGACTGCTTCTGATCTTTAATATGTTGGCCTGGTAGTTTCTTGTTGGTAGGCATTGATCTTGAGCTGCTATGATAAACCCCTCTGTTTCAGACTTTAAGCCAGAGGCCATTAGCCATTGATGGGTCAGGGCTTTGTCGATATCTGCATTATTCGCTCTCTTCGGTATTTGCCATAGAGAGGTTTTTCTTGCCATTTATTATTCAGAATATCTAAGGCCGCATTTTTTGGCACGGGTTTTCATGCGCCTAGCTTTTTCTGTGCTTGTTTCTTGTATGTCTATCTCTAATTCCGAAATTGGTTGTATTCGGAATTCACTTAGATATTCCTTTGCCTGTTTTGTGACTGAGTATGATGCTTTCTTGTTTCATGTTTTTGAACAAGTTTTAACATCCAGTCCTCAGAGCTTTTCAGGTAGGTGTCTAGGCCAATTGTAGCAATCTTCATTGTTATTGCCAGTTGCAAAAGACCACGGCCTCCCTCTTTTCTTGGCAGATAGAGTCGTTCTGTATCTGCCTTAGGGTGGTGCATTCTATGCATTGTCAACAGTTTCCTTATTTTTCTGTCGAGCTGACATATTTCAGTAATTGACCAGTTAACAATATTGAAACTGTAAGTCACGACTGGTGTAGCTAATGCATTGATTGCTTCGATCCTGTTTCTTGCATTCAGCTCTGTCTTGAGTATTGCTCTCACTCTTCGATAGCATTCTCTCCTGATCCTTTCCTTCATCTCTGAATGCCTTATTCCGTTCCCTTCAATTATCCCTAGGTACTTGTAGCTCTCCGCTGGGTCTAGTTCTTTTATGACATTCTGTTGGTCAAGGTTAACGTTAGATGTTTCTGTCATTTTTCCTTTTTCCTTTGATAAAGGTAGCCTTTGCACATTTATCGAGGCCGAATTGCATTCTGATGTCGTCACTGAATTGTTTGACTATCGCTAGTAAGCCCTTGAGTTGTTGATCATTTTTTGCAAAAAGCTTTAAATCATCCATGTAAACGAGATGATTTATATTTTTATCAACATTTTATACCCGTACTGCGCGTCATTGAGCAGCTTTGAGAGAGGTATTAAGGATAAACAAAAGAGGAGTGGTGACAGTGAGTCACCCTGGAAAATGCCACACGAAATATTTACATCACCAGCATTTAGGGATTCACTGTCACTGTTCAGAGTTAGTGTGGTTCTCCATGATCTCATACTTACAGTCAAGAAGTTTCGCAGAGTTGGTGCTATCTTATACATTTCAAGGCATTTCCTAATCCAGCTATGTGGTAGGCTATCAAAAGCCTTTTTATAGTCTATCCAGGCTATTGATAAGTTTTTGTGTCGTTTGTGACAATCTTCTAAGATCATCTTATTGATGAGTGGTTGGTCTTTACAGCCGTAGGATCCACGTTTACATCCTTTCTGTTCATTAGGGAATATGCTGCTGTCTGTTAAAAAACTATAGGTATATTCCGTCAGGACAGATGTTAGTGTTTTGTACATAGTTGTTAAGCAGGTTATGGGTCTATAGTTTTTTGGTTCATTTGTTTCTTCACTTTTTGGAAGCAGGAATGTTAACCCATTAACTAGCCAAGGAGACATCCTACTAGGGGTTGCAAAACATCATTGTACAGTTCTGTTAGCAGTTCATGGCTCTCTGGGAAGGCATTCAGCCAGAAGTTAGGAATTTTATCCTTTCCTGGAGACTTCCATTTGCTTGACCTCCTGAGAGCAGATCTTATATCTTCTACCTTGACACCCTCCCACTTTTGCTCTTCTAAGGGGTCCAGTTCTGTAGATATTCTGTCAATCCAGGGGGTCCTTTCGTTGTGTGTTTTTTCTTCTGCCCAGATTTTATTCCAAAATCTCTGCACTTCTTCTTTTGATGGTACAGACCCTGCAGTAAACGCTGTTTTTCCTATCTTCCTGTAAAAATTCTTGGTGTTATTTTTGAACATGTTGTTGTCCTTGAAAAATCTAACACGCTTTTCATACCTCGCTATGCGGGCAGCTTATTATTATTATTATTATTATTATTAATATTATTATTATTATTATTATTTATTATTATTATTATTATTATTATTATTATTATTATTATTATTATTATTATTATCGCTATTATTTTCATTATTTATTATCACTCATTATTACCCTTTATTATTATATGGAAACTCACAGCTTCTTTTGCTGATTATGATGGGAAGCTGACCCCAGTGTTTCACTAGTACTTAATTTATGGGCCCCAAAAGGTTGAAAGGCAAAGTCGACGTCGGGAATTTGAACTCAGAACGTAGTGACGGTAGAAGAAGAAGAAGAAGAAGAAGAAGAAGAAGAAGAAGAAGAAGAAGAAGAAGAAGAAGAAGAAGAAGAAGAAGAAGAAGAAGAAGAAGAAGAAGATGAAGAAGAAGACAAAGGATATATATATATAAATGATTTGACTGACGGCTATATATATATATATAGGAGAAGAAGAAGAAGGGCAACAACAACAATAATAGCAATCAAAATCCCCATTGCCACTATCATCACAATCGTCTGTATCATTATCATCATCATCGTCATAATCATGAACGTCATTGTTATTGCCAGCAAGAGCGGCAGAAGTATTGTTATGCTTAACAAAATAAATTATATTTTTCTTCTTAATCTATATCCACTCTATCTAATCTATATATTATTGTTATTATCTAAACTGTCATAGCATTTTAAAAACTCGTTTATGATGTCCTTGCATTTAAGACCACCGCAACTACTGCCACCACCTCACTGCCATCACCGTCGCCATTAGATTTGCCGACACAAATGTCACCTCAGCAAATATTATGAAGTTCCATTAATCATCCGAATTCATGTTTTCTCCTCTCAGTAAGATTGCAATATTTCTGATATATACCCATAATTCAATGTGCACACACACACTGATAAAAACGCCTACTAACGCATAGACACGCACGCATAGAAAGACTCATATGTATATGTGTATATATATATATACAATTATATATATATATATATATGGGAGGGGTATGGGTGTACGCTTGTGTGTAGATGTAAGTATATGTATGTATTAATATATGCATGCATGCATGCATGCATATCTACTCAAACACACGCAGATTTATATATGCAGCTGTCAGGTAAGAAGTTTTCTGGGTTCAGTTCCAGTGCGTGGCACCTTGGATAAAGGACTTATATAAGCGTCTGTGAGTTGCGAGTTTGTTTGTGTACACATACGCACACATACACAAACACACACACACACACACACACACATAGAGAGAGAGGAAGCATGATGTAATATTCTTTTCTACTCTAGGCACAAAGCTCGAAATTTTTGGGGAGGGACACAGTCGATTAGCTCAACCCCACTACACAACTGGTACTTAATTTATTGACCCCAAAACGATGTAAGGCAAGTCGAAATAGTAGTCCAGACGGCTAAGGACAAAGGTTCTCCAAAGCAGAAGTATTGTGTCTCTGTTCCTGGTCCTGAAAGATGTAAGGATCCAACTTGACACCCGCCTGCATAGTGTTGCCGTCTGAGCAACGTGCACATGGAAAGTTGCTTCCTTGCTTAGCACAGATTGATCTTGAACTCTGCTGTGCATGCGCAATAAGTTTTAAACTTCAGCCTACACCCGCTGTTTACACACACATACACACACACACACACACACACCACACACACACACACACACACACACACACACACACATACACACACACACACATACACACACATATGTGTATATAATATATCTATATATATATATATATAATATATATATATAAACCTATATCTATATACATATAATAAATACACACACACATCTATAAATGTCAAGTTGTGTGATTAGTTGCTATTTCTTCACTCCCATTTTTTGTTTTTGCTCTCTCAGAATCAGCTACGCAGTGTCCTTCCCTGAAGATCTTATAGTTGACCAGATTTATTGTATACTATGTAATAAAAGATAAGAGAAGTTGCTGATAATGTATGACGTTCCTCCAGAGATTGAAAGTGTCATATGCTCAGGAAGATTTTGTCGATTAGAGATTTTGAAAATGAAAAGAATTTGCTACACCCATATTCAGGAACCGGACGAAATGAAAATATTTATATAACACAGATTAACATGAATTTTACGTATCTCGGAGGCCCATTATGCATACATACCACATAGGGAACACAAGCATGTGTGTATATATATATATATATATATATATATATATACATATAGAGAGAGAGAGAGAGAGAGAGATAGATAGATAGATAGATAGATAGATAAATAGATAGAGATAGATAGATAGATAGATAGATAGATAGATAGATAGATAGATAGATAGATAGATATAGATAGATAGATAGATAGATAGAATAGATAGATGATAGATAGATAGATAGATAGATAGATATGTAATTCTTCACCTCTGGGAGGCAAGAATCTGTTACGATCATTTGGTCAATAGTCTGGGCTCAGTGAGAACGGGTTAATATCCATAGACCAATTTTGGGGTTATGACTAGTGTTGGCTGTGTCCTGCCAAAGACGAATCAAAATTTTTTTCTACGCAGGAGTTCACATTAAATATCTTGCAAACCAAATACAAAATCGAGATGAATGTCGTGATACCTATTCTCAAAAGCTAGATGAATTAAACCTCTTCTGAGATTCTTTTACAACAGATAAATTTAATAATTATCCTCGGATCTGAAACTTATTTCCAACAGATAGATTAACGATGCATTGCAGCCATCTACTAAGAATATCTGCCAGATGTCGGGCGAACTGAGTTAATCTAGAATATAGTTTTACTTCAAGCAAACAAGCAGAAGACTTGAACTCGTTTAGTAATACGCAGCGAAGCAATATATTGTTCGCTCAACCTAATGTCCTCTACACACACAGAGACGTACGTATTCATAGTTCCACATGCACAGACACACACACACAAACACAAACACACCTCATATACACGCAACTCGCACTCAGGTGCGTGCAAACATATCTGTACGGGTGGATATATGTGTCTATATTTAAACAGAAAGACAAATAAACACACAGGCTGACATATGCAGACAGAGAACTATAAAATCATCATCGCCATCATCATTATCATTATCATTATCGTCATTACCGTCATCAATATCATGATGATCATCATCATCATTGTCGTTGTCTTCATCATTTAACATCCGGATTCTACGCTGCCATGTATTGTACGAATGGACAGGACCTCAGGAGACGGAGGAGTACATATATGTGCCCGTGTATGATTGTATGTGTGTATACATGCTTGTATACAGACGCACATTGTTGGTTTTATATAATTTGATATCTCCTGATAACTATATGTATAGAAACACACATTTATAAATATATGTAGAAAGATAGAATGACAGATAGATAGATAGATAGATTGATAGATTGATAGATAGCCAGCTAGATAGCTAGCTAGCTAGCTAGATAGATAGATAGATAGATAGATAGATATAGATAGATAGATAGATAGATAGATAGATAGATAGATAGATAGATAGTTAGATATAGATATGTATACGTACTGTATGTATATATACAAATACACCATATATTTTCATACAGCTTGTGTGTGTGTTTATATTAGATATATATATATATGTGTGTGTGTGTGTTTATATATTACATATATACATAAATACATACGTATAGACACACATATATTTACATATATACTGTGGTTGTATAGAATTAGATATAGATATGTATATATACTGTATGTATAAATACAAATACATATATTTTCATACACCTTGTGTGTGTGTGTTTATATTATATTATATATATATATATATATATATGTGTGTGTGTGTGTGTGTATGTACGCATACATACATTCATACATACATACATACATAAATACATACGTATACACACATACACACATATATTCACATATATACTGTGGTTGTATAGAATTCGATATCACATTTGATCGTAATTATATGAAACTTCTATGCGCTAGCCAACAGCTAGTCATCGTATTGACTTTAGGAGATAGTATATAGAATTGTAAGATAAGTGGGGAGATATAACCGTCATTGTATGAATGTATAGACAGTATAATTCACCAGGTAAATAAATTTTGTTACGGTTCAAAAATTATATTGTACTATTATAATAACATTATGTCGAGAAAAATAATACTAAACCTAAATCAAAATAAGCATAAAAAATTGTATCCCTTTGCGTTGAAGTTAGAATTTGGCTAAACATTTCAGTAGCATAGTTTGAATGTATCTAGACAGTTTCAGCAAGATATTGAAAAGAATCTGTATTCGCCTTGAGAATCTTGGATGCCTGTGTGAAGTATTCCTGTTTTCGTTCTTTATTTCTTTCTTTTTCTTTTTTTGTTCTTTTCTTCTCTGCGTTGTGTGTATGTAGCGTATCTACATGTGCTTCAGTTTCTCTACCTCCCTTTCTCTCAATCTATCTCCCCTCACCCTCTCTCCGTCTCTGTCTTCCTTCCCTCTCTCTCCGTCTTTCTCTCTCTCTCTCTCTTCCTCGTACTTTCTTTTTCTTCTTCTTCTTCTTCTTCTTCTCTCTCTCTCTTTCTTTCTCCCTCTCTCTAACTGTGCATGTCTTTCTGTGAGTGTATGTTGGGAAATGTTTCGAGATATGGAGAAGATTTTCTTTTCATTCTGCAGGCCAGATCACATTTTCTCAAGCTTTTAAGTTTTCCATTTATCGATCGAATCCGGAAGAACTTTTGTTACGAAATATTGACTGATTTTGACCTTTCATATCTTGACCTGCATAGGCATTGAAAACAGGTTATGTAACACGTCAACCTCGGTAGCGATTTGTGCTACAGTGAAAGCAACTAGCCTTAAGACCCTTCCACAATAATGTTATTTCATGAAACAACACTACGTTTAATATCCGACAGTGGTTTCTTCTTCGAAGTAAGGCGTTGATATTGCGAACTTGCATGGTGAGAATATTTTTTAGTAATCCACCAGCACATGCATTATTATGTAAGATGGATTGACCGATTTATCTGAGCCCGACTTTGTATAGCTCAGAATTCTTTAAGCTACAGGTAATACATTGATTTTCCTGAAACATTTGTTCCAAGGCTTTTTCCGGATTACTGATTTTCCTGAACCAGGGGTGATCACCTAGGTCAACACGCTCTAAATTAAGCAAATATTAACTTTAAATATTTAAATGAAATTCAGGTACTTGTACGTTAGTATAAATGATAAGAGTTTATTAATATTGTACTACACAACAACAAGTCTATCGACTAAGCCCTGAGAGTCCTGCATGAATCTAAGATGCCGCTCCAGTCACCACCTAGCACGAAACAGCGGAAGGCTCCTCAGAATAGTCCCAGACACGTCAACATATCTAATGGCCACGCTACTGTCGGGACATCGTTGATCACAACTCTGACGGCATGAGCAAACCAGTAAGTTCTAAGTTCAAATTCCGCTTAGGCTAACAATGCGTTTTATCATTTTCCGCTCCTAAAATAAGTACCAGCTGAGTACCGGGGTTGATGTAATTGACAAACGTCCTTCTCATAAAATCAATAGCATCGTGCTAAAATTTCAAGCTATCATTATTATTATTATTATTATTATTATTATTATTATTATTATTATTATTATTATCATTATTGCGTTTGCACAGCTTCCAACGCTGGAGATGCACTACAGTGTCAGTTGTTCACTACCAGTGAACTAAGGTAACTATTATCATTATTATTATTATTATTATTATTATTATTATTATTGAGGCGACATGCTAGCAGAATCGTTAGCGCGCTGGACGAAATGCTTAGCGGCATTTAACCCGTTACTATGTTCTGAGTTCAAATTCTGCCGAGGAGGACTTTGCCTTTCATCCTTTCGGGGTCGATACAATAAGAACCGGTTGAGTACTGGGGTTGATGTTATCGACTTATCCCCTCCACCGAATTTGCTGGTCTTGAGCCAATATTTGAAATCATTATCATTATTACATGGCAGAATCATTAAAACGGCGTAAAAAAGACATGGTTGGAGCTTTTACGTCCGACCATTTACGTTGTGAGTTCAAATTTTACGAAGGAATTTGATATCAGGACGTATCGTTTTTATCATCATCAACATTATGATCTTCACAACCATCATCATCAGTAATAGTAGTAGCATTAGTACTCACACTATGGTTATTATTAACAGCAACATATCAACGTCAGTAATCAGTATCACCATTGACTTAGACCTAAAACTTTCGTGCGTATATTTGTGAGAACGAAACACTAATGGAAGCGTCTTAAAACGTTTCTTTGCATTATTTTAAGCATATTGATGGACGAGTTGTATTGATAAATAAAAGCTACAGACGCAGTGACAATGCGTCAGCATTGAGTCTAAAGTGATATTTTTTTTATATTTTATATATTTGTATTTATGCTTATTTATTTTTGCAATATAGCTGCCACTTACTTTCTCGGGTTATCATTTCAATATGTGTGCCATAGTTCTGTAATGATATGTGATAGAGTGATTTGCCATTCAATATATTTTGTCTAAATTTACCACAGTGGAAACAAAACAAGAATACAAATATAACTTTGGACAGACAGGTACATCATCGCTCCTAAAAACATTATTTATTCTTCGGAAATATTCGTGGTAAGATTATGTGCCGCAACAATATTGATAGATCGGCTGTTCACACTGAAGAAATATCATTGTCATGTTTTAAAATTTATTCACTCACACACAATATCACTCCTTCTCCCCTTTCTCTCTTGCTTTCTCTCACACACGCATACACGCATAGACGCACACATACAGGCAAAACACACACGTTTACATATATATTTGTGTGTGTGTGTGTTTAATATTTCGATTAGTCAGTTCGAACTACATTGGTATAGAACACAATATGCGTATGTTTCAGAACAAAGTGAAAGATGAGGAAAGAGTGGTATCTTTTTTTCTTATAGCTCTCTCTCTCTCTCTCTCTCTCTCTCTCTCTTTCTCTCTACATACACACACAGTAGAGAGAGCGGTAATAAGAAAAAGAGATGACACAGGGGTATTATATATATATAGTATATATATATATATATATATATATATATATTATATATATATGTATGTTTATATATAGATAGATAGATATATATGTATATATATATATATATATAATATATATATATATATATATAGTTATATAAATATATATATGTATATACTCTTACTCTTTTACTCTTTTACTTGTTTCAGTCATTTGACTGCGGCCATGCCCGGGGCTATAGCAGAAGACACTTGCCGAAGATGCCACGCAGTGGGATTGAATTTACGAAAATAAACAAAAGACGAAGGCAGCTGGTGTACAAACAAACAAATGTATTAGTATAGCGCTCATGAATAGAAAAAATCTTTTACGTTTCGAGCCTACACTCTTCTACAGAAAGGTACACAGAAAAAAACAAGGAGAGAAACAAGGAGAGAGAAAAAAAGGATGACAGAAACACACATGTGTGTGCGTTTGTGAGTATCGGTTGAATTAAGTTAAAACATAGTTTGGTTTTCACGTTTTATTTTTATTTTAGTAATATAATGATTCCATTGAGCGAACATATAGAAACATGTGGTTAGAAAATGTTTCTAATTTTTCCTTTCCACAAACTACATGACATAAGTGAGGTTGGACGAAGATAAAAGAAAAACGATTTATTAAAATGTTCAATCCTGTTCTGAACGGAAATAACAATAATATAACAATTAGTTAATGATGAGGATTAAAAAATATCTTCAACATATGAATATAAACATATTACTGAATATCGGTACGCCCGGTTAAGGTGCATGCGGATTGGTCAAATCCGTATTCCAAAAATTCAGCTTGTTGGAGCGTTCTAAGAGGTACTGCAGTTGTCAAGAACTCAACTGTCAGTTAAATGCATTTTGAAATTTGATGATTACTACGAACGTGTGAAAGCGCTAATTGAACTTTATGAGCATTACAAAATATTTTTTAACGTTAAAATATAATAAAAACATGAAAACCAAACCATGATATATTATTCTATACACATTCACACAAAATCGGTAATGTATATTTATATATATATATGTGTGTGTGTGTGTGTGTGTGTGTGTGTGTATGTGTGTGTGTGTGTGTGTATGTATGTATGTATGTATGTATGTATGTATATATATGTATGTATGTATGTATGTACCAACACAGGCAAGTCCTGTGATAACCAATGCCTAAGTACACTGCCTAAATATCAATCTTAAGAAATTAGGCTTCTCAAAACCAGAAAGGAGAAAGCTGATGCGAAGGCTACCGATCCAATCCACCACTGGAACCGTAAAATTTTGTAAAACTTTCCAGAAGTTTGTCATTTAAATATATATGAGCCTGTCTAAATATGCAACTATATGCATGAGAATAC
>NC_042999.1:84256496-84261496 GCF_006345805.1 Octopus sinensis
AGATACAAAGAATTAACACGGGCAAATGAAGAACCGGAGATAAAGCGAGAGAAATGCTCGCGTGCCATGGCATTAGCAGCAGAGTGAAGTATGTTAGTAATTCATTTGAATGTGATAAAAGTAATTCCCAGTTTTAATAGAAGAGATCAATAGATTCATGATTTCATTGTTAGAAAATAATCCTCTTCGGAGATGAAATTCTGAAAAACAAATAACGAAATCTAACTAAATCAACTCCTTAAGCAATATGAATGAATTATTCTACCGAGTTTATTCAATTGTAAACGCAACATTGTAAGTTAATTTCAGCTCGAATATCCTGTGGCTACATACATAAGACATCTTCTTGGAGAAATACCGGCACTCACCAACGTTTATTTCAGTGGTTTGCTCCAGTTCAATAGTAAACCATGTCATTCAAATTATATCCGTATAAGGTTTACAACTCAGAATTCCGAATAAAAAAATGTACTGACACGTGAAATTGCTCTCAATCTCCGACCGGATACTATTTACAAATATGGTGCATGTACATATTCAAGCAATTTGAACCAGCAAGAAAGTTTCCAGACAGGAAGCTGCTGATTTCGAAGGTGGAGAAATATCAATCAGGAAGATTAGTTGTAACACATACACACACCACACACACACACACACACACAATATCATACATAAACACGTTGTATTTATGTATATATATATATATATATATATATATATATATATATATATATATATATGTACACAAGTAAATAGATATAAATATATGATTTGTATTATATAATATGTAAGTGCGGAGGGAGACTGTGGAAGGAGTAAACTCAGGAAGACGTCAGACGAAACGGTAAGAAAGGATCTTCAAACGTAGGGACACACACCGAGGAAAGCAAGAGGTCGGGGCTTCCGGTGGGTTACTCTGCTGAATAAATCACGTCAAACTAAGTCAAATTAAGGTTGTCTTTGCATTCAGGCATATCCCTTGCATGACACTTCAGCTGAATGATCCTAACCTTGCGTAATCATAGCTGATGGTGCCGAGTAAAATTACCCGTGACGGTACTACGTATCAGCACCCGTGCTGGGGCTGCGGGAAAGCATCCAGTAAACTCTGTAAATTATAGGGTATTAGGAAGGCATCTAGCCGTAGAAACCATGCCAAGATTGACACGGAACCTGGACAGCACTTCAACTGGCCAATTCCTCTCAAACAGTCCAACACACGCCTGCGGGCGCCTGGAATACTGATCCCAAATGTGATCACCGCAAAGTACCAAACTGCTGGCAAACGTGAGGTCTTCAACAGGCGTCTGGTCAAATATTTGTCTGAGATAGCAGATGAACTAACTTTGCATCAGGGTAGGAGATGAGTAATTAGCGTAGAGATCATGTGGTGGGGATATAGAAGAAGAAGAACAACAACAACAAGAATAAGAAGAAGACGACGACGACGACGACGATGAAGATGATGATGATGATGATGATGATGATGATGATGACGATGACGATGACGATGATGATGATGATGATGATGATGATGACGATGACGATGACGATGATGATGATGATGATGAAGAAGAAGATAAGTTAATTTTTTGGCTCAAAAAGCAAAAAGCAAGGCCATGTAGGGGGACATGGAGTTATGTACAGGGGTGTTCATGCAAAGAGTTCATGCCATTTCTGGTCAAGAGTGACTTTGAACCGAGCGATCATCGGCATCTTCACTATCTCGTCCAGCAGCTTATTCCACGGATCCGCAACCCGGACGGAGAAAGCCCCTCTCCTTCGATTAAGAAGAAGAAGAAGAAGAAGAAGAAGAAGAAGAAGAAGAAGAAGAAGAAGAAGAAGGATTTTGATAGTGTCGGTCAGTACAGTAATGCCACTGGTGCCAAATTTCGTTTGATGAGTGACAATGTATTTGACTACCAGACATTCACCAGCTACAAAGTTAAGCAGACAAAAGGAAAAAAAATTATCAAATTGATAATTCTGACAATTGCTAAGAAATAAAATTAATAGAGGTTAAACGTGATGTGTGTGGTGAGGGAGTAATATGATGTATAGTAGGTTTGCATAAATCACCGATTAGCTAGCAGATATACTCTGTGACCTTAGAGTGTGTAAGTAAGAGATTAAAAAATGATAAAAGAGGGAGAAATTTAATAGGGATGGGGTCTCATCTAAAAAGTAAAAGCAGAAATTAAGAACTTGGAGTTTAATTGAAGAAGTGGTCAAGAAAATTACAAACTATATTAGTTTTGAATGAATATATAAGATCTACAAACTAACCAATACACCGTGAGTCATCATACACGTAAATACACACACACACACACACACACACATATATATATATATATATATAGGTAAACAGTAAAAATAATTACAGACATGGACAAGAACATGAAACACCACAGAGACGACACAAGAACCACAGGACGGGACATTCGAAGCCCTCAGTCATCAGTCAAGAACCAGATCATCTTAGCAATTTCGGCTGATTAATCTTGAGATTGCTCCGATATGGCCAGCCCGCCAAGGGAAATCTAAGCCAAGCGCATTAGATCCCCTGGAAGAAAGCTTCGAATGTATACAACGCGAGGACGGAAAACGAACGAAGTACACAAACAAAAATACAGAATACGTGACACCAATAAGAATACAAAAACGTAAAAACAATAACGGTAAAAATAAAAAATAAACAACAAAACAAAACCAGGACGTAGGACAAGGGTCTTTCGACAGGACGAGTTGAGTATGGGGCTGGCTTTTGAAGTTGTGCCTAATGGCCACGGGGAGACGAACAAATACGTGTTGCTTCTGCGACTGCTGAAAACGAAAAGAGCGCTCAACAGCGGCTAGCGGTCACGTGAGAACAAAAGACAGGAGAAAGGGACAGATGAAAAGAGAGAGAAGGTGGACGAGGGAGGAGAAGAAAGAGACAGATCGAGGGGGCTGGAGGTGAGAGAGATAGAGAAACGTAGAAGGGGGGGGACGGATGGAGAGGGAAAGAAAGGAAGGGGAATAAGGGAGGAGAGAGAGAGAGAAAAGGAGACAGATTAAGAGTCGTATCAATGCTAGAGAAAAAATATACTTATCGTATAAGGACAATTGTGGATACGTAGCCGCCGATTATATAGGTAAACAGTAAAAATAATTACAGACATGGACAAGAACATGAAACACCACAGAGACGACACAAGAACCACAGGACGGGACATCGAAGCCCTCAGTCATCAGTGAAGAACCAGATCATCTTAACAATTTCGGCTGATTAATCTTGAGATTGCTCCGATATGGCCAGCCCGCCAAGGGAAATCTAAGCCAAGCGCATTAGATCCCCTGGAAGAAAGCTTCGAATGTATACAACGCGAGGACGGAAAACGAACGAAGTAATATATATATAATATATATATATAATATATATATATATATATATATATATATATACATACATATACATATATACACATATATATATATATAAAGATCCAAGGATTCAGGTGTAGGAACAAAGTTAGCTTCAGGCAAACTGGAGTAAATATAAAAACAACTTTCAAGGATAATAGTGGTTTGTAGTGACGGAATTTTGTGGATTTTCTTTCTTTATTCGTGTTTGGGCTTTGTTGTTCTCTTCACGTTGATAAATGGGGAAGACTAAGAATTAGGGAGATTTAATTGCTACGAATATATCTATGAATTGTTATTCTGCTTCTTAAGGTGAGTTGGTTTGTCCATTGTAATCTTCGCTGCATCTATTGTAGCTGATGCGATATATTAACGTTTTTTGACGAACACGTGAAGTGGTTTTTGATAGGTCAATATGATAAGCAACAGTTGAATACTAAGGTCGATGTAATCGATTAACCCACTTCTCGAACATTTGAGATCGTGTGCTTATAGTAGAAAGATTATTAGATTCAGTATTAGTTATGGAATATATTCCTCTGTTTCTAAGATGGCAGGAGATTATTTCAAAAAATTTATTTTATTCTTCTAGAAAGTCGATTGACTGAATAAAGTAACAACAATAGCATAAATCATGCAGTTTGGACCTCAATTGGTTAAATCGTGCAGTTTGGTCCTACTTAGAGACACAGTCTGAGGAAGTTCAGTCGTGCCATTGGTCCCCAAGAATGGAACTCATATTGGGTGACAACTAAATAACTACGCAGCTAGAAAAAATAATTTAGAAAACAGAGGAAAATAATTTTAAAATAATGAACGAAAACTGAATTACAGCGTCAAAATATGTGTTAAATGAAAATAATAAAGACAGAAACCTAAGAAATAAGATCGGTTAAAATATAGGATCAAAACGTATTTCTCAAATCCCGTATACTTGTAAAATGATATTATAAACTAAACATATGCATATGTGCAATATATAATCCAGAACGTTAAAGAAAATATTAATATTAATCGGATCGATATAATCCATTTATTAAACAAGGAACTATTTAAGCATAATAAAAAATAAAGATAAGAAGGACCGTAACAAAAAAATGCAAAATTGAAAAAGAAACAAAATATTTTTAAGAATCGGTACGCCATTAGAAATTTCATGAAACTTAACGAAGAAAGAAATAGCCACATTTTTATAACATATGGAGTCTCATAAACAGATGCGCCAGTAGTAAAGAAACAAGTGAAGAGAGAATGTTCAAAGTAAGCTTCGGAGAATTACAAAATATGGAAAATTCTGAAAAGTAATTTCTCTAAAAACGAAATTAAGGAAGAAATAAAAGATTTTGATAAAACAAAGCTAAAGCCAAATTGGAGATTTATATACGTCTGGCAAAAATATTACAAGTTAATTATTCAGGAAAATGATTTTTACCTGTATCCTTCTCTTAGATATAACATTTTCTTGAAATTGCTTTATTATTACTATTATTATTATTATTGTTGTTGTTGTTGTTATTATCATCATCATCATTATTATTATTATTATTATTATTATTATTATTATTATTATTATTATTATTATTATTATTATTATT
>NC_042999.1:84271496-84283996 GCF_006345805.1 Octopus sinensis
GATGAGGACATATATCCGTCAAATGTAAGTAATGTAAATAATGTAAATAATGTAGAATGTGTTTAGTAAGTGGATTTTTAATGCACTAACTCTTAAACCAATAGATGTAAAAGATGAGTTTTGAAATGATTATTTTAAATATGCCGCATTACAGTAATGCCTTTGCTACGCATACGTTTTTTAATATGTATGCGTTTCTAAGGTGGGAAGCTGGCAGAAACTTTAGCATGCCGGGCGAAATGCTTAGCGATATTTCGTCTGTCTTTACGTTCTGAGTTCAAATTCCGCCGAGGTCGACTTTGCCTTTCATCCTTTCGGGATCGATAAATTAAGTACCAGTTGCGTACTAGGATCGATCTAATCGACTGGCCCCTCCCCCAAAATTTCGGGCCTTGTGCCTAGAGTAGAAAAGAATATGTATGCGTTCCTATTAGTACATATGCAGTTAGTTGCACTTAGCAAGGACGGAGCTGTTGATTGTTCAGTTGAGACTGGTTCATCATTGTGACAGCTTGTGGTAAATTTCATGCGGTTGAAGAGAAAATCGTATTATGTTCTGAAATTTATATTTATCATATGGGAAAATGCTCGAAAAGTTTTTTACTGTAAAACCTTCAAGATTGTGTTTTGGAGCGTAACAATCCATGCTTCCTTCGTTGGTATGAGGAATTTCGGGTGTTTTGATTGTATTTTAAAATTTTGAGTGAATTCATACAATGATATTCAAAATTTACTTTAAAGTGTTCTCCACTATAAAACAATTAGAAAATTTTGTAGGGTATATTTCGAACTCAATTATTAATAATGTTTTGTCGGATGTATCATAACTTACATCAGTTTTGCTTTTTCAATTTTTCAACAGAATAGAATATTCCTACGGGAATACATTGAATTATAGAAATTTAAGAAGAAAGTTAAAAATTAATTATAATATAATTATGTTAGCTGTTCCTATAAAGAACTTGTGACTGTGTATCCATGAATGTTCACTTATAGGGCTATTATTACTGTACAACCCCCCTACTATACATGAGATTTTCGAAAAGAAGGAAACTGACATTTTTGCTGGGATCTTAGTTTCTGTACTTAAGACAATAGTTCGGTATCTTTCCTTTCCATTCAAAATAAGTATATATATATATATATATATATATAAAGCTGTCTTTATTAGGGCAATCGCCTTATAATTCTCCAAAATTTCAATCAGCAAGATGAAATGAAATAAAAATGACAGACTGGTTCCAAAGAACATCATATTCCTTCGGAGCAACTTTGTGGGCTTATTTATTTTAAAGCCGTTATATGTAAAATTCCTTTTAGTTACGACAGTGCTTGTTGAAGAATAATTAAATTCTAGAAAATGGCAATATTTTTTTATTGTTGTTTACTCTTAATTATAAACAGTAGAATTATGTAAGATCTTGGACATTGTCTTTACATGTGCACTAGACAACTATAAAATGTGAATAAAATGAATTCCTTAGTCGATAATTTCTGAAGTATGAAATATGGATGGATATTGACTTCTTGTGATTACGGATTACAACAATTTTCACACTTGAAAAGTTATTATAATTCAATATGTTACTAAACGAATCAACCATCTTGTGTTGAAAGATAATTCTTCAGAGGCCTTTGATAAATTCATTATCCGTTTGAAAGAAAGCTTAGACTTTCGAAGTCAGATGAAGAGGAAAAACTGGTTTTATTTCTATTATTTGTGGTAAATACAACAGCCTATAGTTACAATGAAATGGTGTTATAAAAGAGAAGGCTGTTGCTACAATGAAATTATGTAACGTGGACTAATAAAAGTTTGCAAACTATTCAAGAGAAACACTTTCATTGCTTCGGACTATATGCAGTGAATGAATAAGATTATATGCGTTAAAACAATAGTCTGGACAATCTATTAACGCCTTTGCAAATTCTTCTTGACCCCAACTTTAAAAAAATAGAGAAACTGATCGAAAGGCAGTATGCAAGAGACTTACCGTATCTCATTAACCACCTTTTGTTAATAAATGCATCTTAATTTTAAGATGGAACAGCATTTTGCAAATCTATGTCGAAAATCAATATCGGCAGTATCATACCATCATGGAGCTAATACGAAATTCCTTTGAAGTATTGTAAATTGATACTACCAAGGGTAGTTCAATAATAGTGATAGTTAATTGTTTTTTGTTTACATGAATTAATTGTGAAATATCTTGGCATTCAATACTTCTACAAGTAAACAGTGTTTATAAAGTTTCATACTTGCAAACAACTCGTGGTAAGGTTATGCTGCTCAACGAAAATACATGCAGACCTGAATATCAATGTTACCAACCTTAATTGAGTCATTATACAAATAAGGCTCATGCTCTTTAAGTATGTTAAATTTTCATACGAGTTTTCTTTTTTTTCTGTTATTTGCACCAAAAAAGTGAAATTCAACTATGGTGCCTACAATGAAATCTTCTACCAAGACCCTGAAGTGCTTCGTCAGATTGTGTGGAGTTGTCAATTTTCGGATACATGATTCTGAATGCACACGCAGTTTAAGGCAAAGCGAGGTTTATTGATGCAAAGAAAATAAACATAATTTGTGAAACAAATGCAAACATTGAAAGTGATGAAGTTATGTTGTACGTGAAAAATCTGTTTCTGACATCTTAGGAAGCCTTCATCACAATTTTGTTTTTACAAATTGAATTCAAAAGTTAATTTATACTATAGAGTATTTTTGTTGCATGTGTTGCTCCAAAATTTAATAACATACCTGACAAACCATCAAAGCATCTAATTTTCGGAGACCCTAGGTTCATCAAAATTATAGCTGACCAAGTTATGCAATCAACAAAATATTAACAGCGGCTGCTACTTGTAGAACGAAAATCAATTACTAAAACTGGCAATGCTTTCACATTTGCCGTGTGAAATGAAACTTCTTAAGCTATTCTCCAATTTCTTTCCCTATTGATAATTTTATTTGTGCTCTAACTTCTGTTCAAAGTAATCATGATACTCAAATTGAAAATTCTGGATTCGGGGGATTTTAAAATAGATCAAGTATTCATATTCTTTAAAGATATAATCACCTGAAATCATAATGTATCAATTCTCAAGTCGTGCAACATTAGAACATCCAGACTGGATATCATATATAAAGCACGAACATCAATAAGGAAATGTGTATCTGAAATGTATAAATTATTAAAATCTTCACGTTAATTAAATTTGCTTTAAGGTAGTGTAATATAATTTCAATCAGCTGGTTATCTCGAGCCACTGATCCGAAACTCAAGATAACCTTGATGAAATCTTTAAACATTTGTTCTCTCTATGAGACTAATATAATTACTCTTGCAAAAATAATGATGACACAATTGGGCAACGGAAGAGGAGAATAAAACAATTCGTCACATCAAGATGCGCTGCTTTTGATCAAGTATCAAGAGCCGATTTCAAAATTTCTCAGCAACTTAATGCATGTTCAAGTTATTCGCAAGAATCTTTATCGATAGATTCTATAATTGCTTTCAGTCATGCAAGAAGGTTGAATTTCCTCGACAACGTTCATTAAGAATGCAGCAAGGAATTTTTTCCACATATTTCCGCATCTTTCTAAGGACTGCTCATCCTGAATGCTTTTCATCTTGAATTAAGACACGTTTAGACTTGATATGCACTTACTAGTCAAAATCATGTCCCCAGCTTGTAGGTTGTCACTAAAAGCGTAATAAAGCATTTTAGACTCTTGGTAATAAATTTTCCAACTTCATATTACATTCAATTTAGACGCCTTCCTCATATTTGTCATCCATCTTTAAAAAGATGAGCTGTTCCAATACATCGTTAGAAAATGCGACATAAAATTTGAGCATGCATAAATAGCAAGAACATGACTTCTTGAGTTTCAGTAACTTTACTTCCAATAAAAGTCATCAGTGCTTGAATTTCTCTTGAACAGTATAATCTCAGCACATAAGGTCCTAAATCCTTCTGATGGTATTTTGTAGTATAAAGCTGTACATGAATCTATTCAATACACTATCAAAATCTTTTCAAGGGAAAATTATAATTAGACGTCATAAACTAAATACTGGTACAAACATCTTTATTGAATACCATACCTAGAGATCAAATAATCTGGAAAAATATAGTCATTAATATCGGTTTCAACTTTTGGCACAAGGCCAGCAATTTCGGATGAGGGGTAAGTCAGTTACATCGATCGCAGTACTCAACTGGTACTTAGTTTTTCGACCCCGAGAGGATGAAAATGAAGGACGATCTCTGCGGAATTTGAACGTAAATACGGACAAAATGCCGGTAACCATATTGCTCGGTGTGCTAACGATTCTGCCAACTTGTCGCCTTAACACAGTCATTAACATCAGCTTGAAAGTTTGGCACGAGGCCGGGGGAGAAGGTAAGTCATTTTCATGAACCCAGTGCTGAAAGAGTACTGATTATATTCTCCGCGAAAGAATGGAAGGCAAAAATGACCTCGGAGAATTTGAACTCAAAACTTGAAAACGGACGAAATGCCGCTAAGCAGATGGCCCGACGTGCAAACGATTCTAACAGCTTCCTGCCGTAATTTAGTAATTAAAATTAAAAAGGCTAACTTTCAAATTCCGCTGAGATTGAATTTGCCTCTTATCATTCCCCGAAATTGATGCCATTGTGCCAAACTTTGTAACTAATATTGAAAGCTGAATATACAACATATTTGCAAAGAAAAGTTGTTTGATATTGTAATAAGCCGAAAAAACTATTGGGGTTGTTAAAAATACGAATGGGACAAAATATGATCACCTGAAAAAGAAAAGAAAATTCTGTGCAAATTCAATATAAATGTAGCTTCTGACATATTCACAAATAAAACCAAATATCTTAGTGTTTATCAAAACATTTTTGTTTGAACCAATCAAAATTACCACATGCTGTTCAATAAAATCCCTATAATAGTAGCTATAGATGTATGAAGAACAGCATTGCTTTGACACATCAAGGCAATAAGAAAGTCATGTTCTAAAATGGGATTTTTGTACCTAGGCAACTTAATATCTGAACATAATATCGGAAGGTATTATATTAGATGCCAAAGAACATATATGCATATATATATATATATATATATATATATATATCTTTACATGTATGTGTACGTGTGTCTGTGTTCGTGTGTTGAAGTGCAAAATCACAGGAATATTGACATTCTCTCCAAATGAGAAAAAAATAAATGTAACACTATTTCAGTACATTTAGAATTTGAAGCAGACCGATGTAAACAGCACCATAATACGCTTGTGAAAACAGTTAAAATACGGACGCTTTGCCACACCAGCAAGAATAACATTTCTATATACGTGTTTACGATGCTACGATAAGGGAAGTGATAGTTTCGCTAAGCAGACACTAGAATAAATATATCTTTAGACAACTATGTTTTATTGTGGATGGGATAGAATATTAATTGCTTCTAGAAATGGCTAAGTCAATACAGGCCTGTATACAATGTCTCATCAAGGTGAAAATTTTCGAACAAAAACAAACTCTACGCCGACTGATGAATGTGTACTTAGAGTAAGTTTTCAAACTTTAGGAATTTGAATTTAATAAAAGTCCCATTGAATAAATTTATAAGAACGAAAATAGCTATTAAGAACCTATGTAATTGCATATATGCGTACAAGTATGTATGTTTGAATATACATATGTAAATGCATACAATATAGAGAGAGTGGGAAGGAGAGAGAGCGAATTTTAGGATTCAGTTCGGCACAGTGAGATCGCTATCCAGTACGAAACAACATTAGCGAAACATATACGTACATATCGGAGAAAAAACGAATTTATATTCCAGTTACAGGTACTATATGTAGACATACTCGCAAAAACAACCTCTTACAACTCTACCAAGAGACGGTGCGACCTCTGCTTAACCGAACACCTGGAAATACCATCGGCCAAACAGCCTCTTCTTAATAGAAAATATCCATTCCAGGCAGTGACCTGGATAATAATAATAATAATAATAATAATAATAATAATAATAATAATAATAATAATAATAATAATAATAATAAATATAAAGTGGGGGAACATCATAGCCGTATGTTGAAAGGAATTCTTGGAGGTTTGGATAATTCACTTTTGGAAACATGGGTGGTTCGTTCAGCATCCTTAAACAATCCTTATTCAGGGACCTTTTGAGCGTGGAAGTGCTATGATGTACATTGTTTTGTCTTGGTATAAAAGATGGGCTACAGCAAATATTCTGCTCAATACCACAGATTTGCTTGTCAGTTGTTTGACCATAACCAGTTGAGCATGTCCCTTAGTGGCTGACGATATGTGCATCTCTGATCACGAGCAGAAGTAGTGGGGGAGCATCATAGCCATGTGTTGAGAGGGATTCTTTGGGGTTTGAATAGTTCACCTCTGGAAACATGGGTGGTTCTTTCAACATCCTTAAACAACCCTTATTCAGGGACCGTTTGAGCGGGATGGCCTACTCAACCTGAAGAAAATTCTAACTGGGCCCCACCTGCAAGGTCATGTGCTGTTTATCTTGATATGAGATCACCATGTCGCGCACATATGGTTGTGATGCATGTGCCTGGTGTACCTTTATCAGACGGGTAGTCATGATGGGTATATTGGGCTTCGTATATTTTACCCCAGTGTCACTTTGATGGCATGAACTGCTCTCTCGCTCAATAATAATAATAATAATAATAATAATAATAATAATAATAATAATAATAATAATAATAATAACTCATTGAAATTGATAAAATGTGGCATCTCAAGGCGGTTACAATACCAGTGATCGTAGGAGCACTAGGAATGATCAAGAAGGGAACCGAAAATTATATGAGAATGATCCCTGGCTTACCATCCCTGCAAGAAGTGCAAAAGATTGTCTTAACTGGTACATCACACGTATTGAGAAGAGCACTGTCGATGTGAGAACTGTTGCTGCTCATGTATTTTAATTTAACTTAAAAAAAAAAATGAACGAACTATTGAGTTTGGTTTAATGGCCTACCAATGTATACTATGAGTTTCTTTGCCCTAGGAGTCGGGAAGACACTCGGCAAGAAATGGAAGCAAATTTGAAAGAAGAGAAAAAAAAAAATAATAATAATAATAATAATAATAATAATAATAATAATAACAACAATAATAATAATAATAATAACAACAATAACAATAATAATAACATCGAAAACTACCTTAGGAATGAGAACCCAGGTTGGAAATTTCCCCAAGACACCTGATGAAGGCTGGGGGGTATATCAGCCGAAACGTATTAACAACAAACAAGATGAGAAATATCCGTCAAATGTAAATAATGTAGATAAATATTGTATCTATGATTAAGACCAAGGAGAAAGAAACAAATCCTTTGAAGTAACTATTTTGTTACTTTAAACAGCGAGACGATACTCATGAGTTTATCAAAAGCGAAGCTGTTTATGTGTTAATTACATTAGATTTCAAATTATCTAAAAATGCTATGTAGTGTCTATGAATTAATAGATTTTCTAACGCATTTTACAGCTTTCTCAAAAACCCAGACAAGACAGGTTTGAAAGAACTGAGGATTCTAATTTAAGCAAACTAAGTGAACGGAAAGCTTTCCCTAGTTTGCTTATTCCTGACTTTCTCTATTTTAAAATATGCTATTGAAATTGGCAGCTCCATCTTGTTGACTAAATAGTTCTGCAATGTCATAGTAACGACAACTTCTTTAAACAGCTCCGGAATATGTTGTTTGCTTTCCATGTTTTCCTTATGACGAAAATCATGCAGTTAAGCTTTAATTCTTTAGATCCACAGTAACTCATTGGAGTAATTTATTACATATTTTACTACATTAAAGTAAGTCAATATCGTGAACGTAAATATACTATATACAATACTAATATACAATTATAATAATTTTTTACCTTGAACTTACCTATTCCTGACACTAATATAGTATAAATATATAACACAAACAATGTAACCATTTGTAAACAGTATACTGGTTCCATGAGAAATGTTTGTATATTATAACCGTCTGTCTTTACCTTCCGAGTTCAAATTCTGCCGAGATCGACTTTGCCTTTCGTCTTTTGGGGATTCGATAAATTAAGTATCAGTTGTGTACTGGGGCTGATCTAATCAATTGGCCTCCTTCCCACAAACAAATTCAGGACTAGAAAAGTATATTGTGACAATTACAGAATATAGAAAGTAACGTAACACCAATGACTATATAATCCAACCCAAATATTTCAGTTACATGAACGTTAACAGAATTACAATTTAACCTTAAAATACATCGTACATATTCAAAGAACCTTAATGTACAAATTAAAATGCAAAAGAACGAAATAATAAATGGATTAATGACTGAAAATCCAAGTTTGGTAATTGCGTTCCTCTTCTTTCCCGCTTTTGTGTACATGCATCACTGTATCTACTTCTCTTGCGATGTGATAAACATTTAAAAACACAAAACGAATGCTGTCACCTCTCTCTCTCTCTCTCCTCTCTCTCTCTCTCTCTCTCTCTCTCTCTCTCTCTTACTTCCTCTCTGTCCTCCACTTTCTCACTTTGCTACTTCTTTGAAGTGTGACGCACACAACAGGCACATACAAAAACAAACAAAAAAATAGCGTATTAATATTATTGAGTATGCATATATCGAACCCAAACTAGACGCGTTATATATAACTTCGTAGGCTGCGGTGAACGTCCCAAAAATCATTTCCTGCGTACATTCTAATTAATATTCATTACAAATGCCGAATCTGTCACTAATAGCTAATTTATATTTTCTCGCTAGCTTTTCGAAACATCACTGGCTGTTATGCAAGTATTACTCTGGTATAGGTTTGACTGATTATTTTGTCTGGCATTCGGTGTCCTACCTCCTACTACTGAAGGTTCACAATACGGTGAAATCACATAATACAGTAGTGCTAGCTGCTAGTGCTGAAGAAAATTTTGTCAACCTGTAGAATTTCGATGTTTTTTAACATTTGTTGTATGATAGAAACGATGTTTCGGAAGGTTCACTACAACCTACAGGGTTATAAGCAACGGATCTCTGTTAAGTTTCATGTATGTTTTTATTATTCTTTTACTTGCATCAGTTATTGGACAGCTGTCATTCTTGGATAACGCATTCAAGAGTTTAGTCGAGCAAATCGACCCCAGTAATTTTTTTATTATTTTGATCCTGGTACTTATTATATCGTACTCTTTTTGCTGAAAGGCTAAGTTAAGATGATGTGAAAAAATACAACACCGGTTGCAAGCGGTGGTGAGGGACAAACACAAGCTCAACGAAACACTCGCATACACACACAGATATGTAAATACATATATATTGTGAATATCTATATTTATATATGTATACACATGTTTCTGGGTTCAGTCCTACTGCATGGCAATTTGGGCAAGTGTCTGCTACTATAGCCGCGGGCCGACCAAAGCCTTGTGAGTGGATTTGGTAGATGGAAACTGAGAGAAGCCCGTCGTATATATATATATATATATATATATATATGTTTGTGTGTATGTTTATCACCCCACCGTCACTTGACAACAGATGTTGGTGTGTTTATATCCCCGTAAATTAGTGGTTCGGTAAAAGAGACCGATAGAATAAGTACTAGGCTTACATAGAATAAGTTCTGGTGTCGATTTGTTCGATTAAAGGTGGTACTCCAGCATGTCCTCAGTCAAATGAGTGAAACAAGTAAAAGAGTAAAGATTATATGTGTGTGTGGGTGTGAGTGTGTGTACTACGATTTTCTTTCAGTTTCTTTCTAGCAAATCCACCCGCAATGTTCTGGTCGAACCAGGGCAAAATTAAATAACACTTGCCTATGGTGCAATGAAGTGGAACTGAACCAGAGACATGTGGTTATAAAGCAAGCTCTTTACTACACAACAACGCTTGCGCCCGTCGTTAAATAGGTAGGTAATGAGAAAGAGAGAAAGAGAGAGAGAAAGAGAGAGATCACTCAGGTACCTAAGTTCATTTTTGACTTTACAAGATTTTGTCGACTACAAATAAATAGCCTACATATTTAAAAGTGGGGATGACAAAATATTAAAACTATTGTTTTTTCCGATTCATTCCTGATTGAAACCGATGATCAAAAAGGTTTTCAGCTTTGGCCGCTTTACAAGGTAGTATTGTGCAATTTGAATTAGTTGCTATTTCTAGCAGTACATGCAACCGTGCAGAATTTGAGAATTGATAACTCGTTGTGTTCATAGCTTCCGTATAATTCGTCACTATAGTCTTCAACGTACTGGTCTAGTATCTTCCTTACTTAATAAGCAATCTACCTATTCTCAATTCCATATGCATTCACTCATATTTACTTATATACATAACTGGTTACTACTTCGTTGCTGTCGTTCTATTTCTTTCCCAATATATTATTAAATATCTCCTTGTAAATCTTTAATTTTCGCTTTGAGTAGGAGAAACTATTTATCAGTTTTGGTCGCACACATGTATATATATATATATATATCTTTCCCTCTCTCTCACCCTCCCTCGCTATTTATATTGCTCATCTATTTATTTTTATCTATCTATCCATATATATATATATATAATATATATATATATATATATATATATATGTGTATACCATACATATATATATATGCATGTATGTATATAGATAGATAGATAGATAGATAGATAGATAGATAGATAGATAGATAGATAGATAGATAGATAGATATACATACATACGATGCTGCGTGTGTGTGTATCGAGTAAGTTTACTTGTGTGTATGATTAGGAGAATGTGTATCTATTCAGTTTCAACAATTCTCTTTACGCTTTGGTGAATCGACTTATATAAATAGTCTCATTGATTAACCAAATTAATTATTGAATTCTTATAAAGCAATCGAAGCTGTGATTCGTCCACTCTATAAACAATCAATTATTAGGAAAGCTTTCAAGTTTTCTATAGACTGTTGGCACTCTAATTGGCGCAAGTAGACCAATTTTTCTTCAGCACTCAACGAAAAGCATTCGGTTTTTAGTTACAAGTAAGAAATTAACGAACTTGTATTTAGCACCTAATTAATGACAAGTAATCACTTCAGTAGAAGGAGATATTTATTCTACGTGTTAAAATATTGGTTTCGTATTTAAGTACAATGTAAATTTTTGCTTGATTAAATCTATCCAAGTAAGTTTCTGGTGTACATCTTTTACAAAACACGGAGCAATGAAAAAAATATTCGACTTTAGTGATAGTTCGGATCGAAAACTGAAGGAGTGGAAATAATTAACAATTTATATTATAGCTTAGTGAGACGAGGAAGAGTAAATTGGTACCCATTAATTTTTCAAAACCTGTGAGGCCGATGAGATGAAGGTAGAAAGAGAGCCTGAGACCGTACACCTGTTACGATTTCTTACAACAGAGCGAGTCCAATGATCAAGTGTTGGTTTAAATCGAGCATAAACAGAGGAATTGTTGTATTGTTTCTGATAATATCTCCTCTGCATTTTATTAAATTGACAAGGAACATAGATTAGTGATCATGACGTTGCACTCAAAATCGCGAGATCGTGGTTTAAATTCCTGCACCGCATAGTACGTTGTGTTCATTTCACGTTGCTCTGGCATCACTTCGATACCTGACGTTTGGTACACCGTACATATGTTTAGGCAACGTCGTCTGATGAAGGGAATGCGCTAATGTTTGGCACTGATATTCAATCACTATAAACAAATCATTTGTGCAGGTTGTTCCACAAGAAATTGCAGAAACGTCTTTCTCGGACTGTGAGACTATTATCATTTTATTAAACAATGCTTATTATATTTATTTATTTATCCTTGTTTTTTTTTTCTATTTCCCAGTAAATGATGTCATATATAGAATGAAATGCTTTGTAACTATGACAATTTTATTGCGCCTTCAAACATAATACATCTTCCTCGTGTGAATTGAGTAACCTGCCAACGCTCTCTCTAGCAGGTCGACCGACCGCAACGAGGTTCCCTCATTTGATCAGATTCCATTTGCTGGATTTTGCATATATGAGCTAAATACATACTTGAATGACCACTGCCAAAAAATAGGAGAGTCTACATCGAAAAGATAAGAAACAAGAACATAGATGATAAAAATATTGAGTTCAAATTTAGGCACAGTGTCAGAAATTTCGATGGTGGGGTAGTTAATTACATTGCTCCCAGTACTCAAATGTTACTTATGAAGGGCAAGGAAAGTCAACCTGAAACTTGAACTAAGAATATGAAGTCAAACAAATACTGCTAAGCATTTTACCCGGCTAGCGCTTCTGCCAGCTCGCCGCCTTACAGAAGAGGATTAAATGTTGAAATGCTTTATTTTGAAACAATCTACAATAAATTATATTAATTTAAAACCAAACTCAGTTTGTTCAAATACGGGTAAGTTTATATCTAGTCGTTCGATCTGTTAGAAATATGACGAAT
>NC_042999.1:84296496-84341496 GCF_006345805.1 Octopus sinensis
GAGATGTAGAGAGCAAAGAAGATAAAATGATAGCCGCTAGATGGATTTGGGTTTTTTTAAGAATGATCCCAACCAGATATTCTACAATAACTAATTCACAGGAAAATAAGGGCCGTGTATAACTGATGTTTTGATCAGAAGTGGCTTGCATTTTTTAACAAACAAACTTTCCTTATTAATTCTTGTTGGAGCTGCTCATTCATCGGTTAGGAGGACAGTAAATTTGGGAGATTTGGTCTCGCGCATGTTCCCAAAGTTGAATTTTCTTGTTTTCCGATCACGTATTTGATGACGATGAATCGCATTCTTAAAGTGTGTTTAGTTTGTCCAGTATACTCTTCCCTGTATCCCATTGCATTTGATAACATATATTAATTATTTTGAAATAGAAGTGAAAATATTTATCATAGTAAAAAGTATATTTGTATTTATAAGTTGTCTAACTGTGTCCGAGAATCATATAACTTCAGTGATGACCGGAAAGAAATTTGGTATCATTGTGTGGTACTAAATCTCTGTCCGGCAGACACAATCTAATATTTACTACACACTTGACTGTATAATGTCTATAATCTCAACACAGAAAAGCAACTTGTTTTCTTTATTACTTTGTCTTGATAAAATTCTAAGTTTTATCATCACCGATTATGTTGAATTCGACGTTTTATATTTAATGTAGATGAGTGGTTATTTCTGGGTATTTTTAATAAAGAATATTCGCCATGAAATTGTTAAAACTACGGTCGACCGTGGCATCAAATTATTATGATAAAAACTAATATTTTCAAGTTTTGTTACTTATATTCTAGCAAGCAGCGAGCTAGAAGTACCGTTAGCACGGGCGACAAAATGCTAAAAGGCATCTCATCCGTCCGTCATTACGTTCTGAGTTCAAATTCCGCCGAGGTCGACTTTGCGTTTCATCTTTCGAAGTCGATAAAATCAGTATTAGTCACGTACTGAGATCGAGGTAATCAACTCCTCTTTCTCTAAAAAAGTTCTGGCCCTGTGCCAAAATATGAAAGCATTATTTATACGCCACGACAGAAATAGATTTATATATTTTTGTTTATTCGCAACAATTTTCAAGACAGATATTCTCCTTTCGCTAGCTTCAGAGAGTCACTATCTCCTTATGAGTGCTTGTCACGATAAATGCCTAGATTGTCCTATTTATACTAACTTACGATATGTATATATACGTATATATATATATATATATATATATATATTATATATATATATATATAGAGAGAGAGAGAGAGAGAGAGAGAGAGAGAGAGTGAGAGACGTATGTACATAAGATCATACATACGCACGCGCTCGCACACACGCACGTACACGCACACACACACACACACACACACACATATATATATATATACACACAAGCATATGACTTTGTACTTATGTGTTTCTTTGCGTGTGATAGTGTGTGCACTTCGTGTATAACCAGGTGCAGTCGGAGATAATTTCCTATAGCTTTCTACAGGTAGCTTTTCATATTACTGGCGAATTTATTGCTTGCTTTAGTATGGAAATGTTGCCGAGGATGAACTCAGAACATGAAGTCCAGAACAAATACCTTTTGGTATGATTTTACCCTGTACTTTTTCTGCATATGTAGATACAAACACTAATTCTTTGTTCATGCTTCTTGTTGAGTAATTGTAGATATTTTGATGACAGTACATGTCAAATGTTAAATAGTGCCGCAGATTTTGACTAGACAACATAGTGTGCCGTCGACGCGTGATTGTTGTTGCTTGGTGTATATGTCATTTCTGGAAAGTTGAACACTGTCGTAGCGGCTTCCTCCCTCATTCTGTATCATTACTTTGTAAGCTGTGCTGTTATAATACTGTTACAATAATCATTACAAGGACGGACATTCTCAAACTGCTTGTTCTTTAATTCATTCTTTTAATAAGAAACTTCTCCTTTATAATGCATTGTATATTTTCATGCATCTTGATCTTACAAGTACAGCATATCTTTATCTACTTATTTTACTTATCTGTCTTTGACTTTTCATAAATAATTGTACATGACTATCATATAACCCATTTGATATATAAATATTTCCGTTTATTCAACCCAGTGAAATAACTGAAGTGTCATAGTAAAGAAAACTAGATACAAATAAATATATCAACTGCAAATACAAATCTGTCCATGCTTCGATGGTTTTGTGATGTCACAGTCGGTGATACTTCTTTTAAATCATTAAGTAATTCCATACTACTTTAAATGCATGGCTTTCAGTATATTTAAATACAAAACCATATTGTACACTGTAAATAAATAGATTTTGGTACATCATTACAACTCAGAACGATTGTGCTGAACGTAGAGCTTCAACAGCATATGGCTCTCGAAAAATTTTTGAGCATGTCAAAATCAATATAGGGTGCAGTAGGAATATCAAGATTTGTTACAAGCAAAATAGTGCTGCACTATAGTTTTCTTTATGCTTAGAGTTTTCATTTATATTACATTGATAACTTGTCAGATAAAGCTATATAAGTCATCCTATATAAAGTATTTCTCGCCTAAAATTAGCGGTGTTCTTGTCTTTTGTAATTAAAAATGTTATGATAGTATACACTCACTCAATGAATATTTCACTTTTATATCCGCAGAAAATTATATTGTTTACAATATTAAAGCATTTTTCATGCCTTTATTTAGACTGCTACACATGTTACACTCGTAAATATCATGTACGAAATCCGTGAGCTGATTTTGAATCCGATTTGCAACTAATTTATGATCTACGCTTCCGCACTTAAATTAACTAATCTTCTCTGTGAATGCGCAACTTTAAACTAATTATTACTGATGTATTTCCTCTTGGCATAAAGCAAATATTTTAGCTAGTGGTATAACAATCTCTTTAACTTTACTCATATTACTTAATAATCCCACGAGGAATATACCGTTAATTTGACTTAAGGTGTTTTGAAATCCGAAACTAGAAAGGCGGACCAATTATGAGACATCACGTAGTTTGATATTTTATGATTTCTAGAACACTCTTGCTACGCGTTCAAGGAATTAAATTTGACAGTACATTTCATACTGAATTTAATTGCATGTAATTCAAATATTTGCGATGTTAAATAACCTAGCAGCATTGATATTTCGATAGAGAAAAAAAAATGGCAATAAACAATTGCTCCGAAAGTTAATATGTTTGATATAATTTAATATATGATGTATTATATTACATGTCGATAAACAATATAAAAAGCTTTTCAAAAATATCTGAGACGAAGGTTGGTGAAAATGCAATAAATATTTGATTAAAAATTATGATTCATAATCGGCTTTCTTACACAATTTCACCAGAACACCCACTTAGACACCACATCGTACGATAAGCCTATTCTTTCCAAAGCATTATTGTTCTTGCTATCATCATCATCATCATTATTATTATTATTATTATTATTATTATTATTATTAAGTGGGAGAGCAGTTCATGCCATCAAAGTGACACTGGGGTAAAATATACGAAGCCCAGTATACCCATCATGACTACCCGTCTGATAAGGGTACACCAGGCACATGCATCACAACCATGTGTGCGCGACATGGTGATCTCATATCAAGATAAACAGCACATGACCTTGCAGGTGGGCCCCAGTTAGAATTTCCTTCATGTTGAGTAGCCCATCCCGCTCAAAAGGTCCCTGAATAAGGGTTGTTTAAGGATGTTGAAAGAACCACCCATGTTTCCAGAGGTGAATTATTCAAACCCCAAAGGATCCCTCTCAACACATGGCTATGATGCTCCCCCACTACTTCTGCTCGTGATCAGAGATGCACATATCGTCAGCCACTAAAGAGACATGCTCAACTGGTTATGGTCAAACAACTGACAAGCAAATCTGTGGTGGGGTACAAATATACGAAGCCCAATATACACATCATTACTACCCATCTGATATGGGTACACCAAATGACTGAAGGAGATGGAAAAAGAATGCCCGGTAGAGCTCCTTCCAAAATTTTGTCTCTTCGGGACAGCAAGGATTATCAAGAGGGTCCTACGCACTTAAAAGACTGCTGAAAACATGTGGATACCTAAGGTTACAAGTAGTAACCTGCTGTCCACATAAGGCGGCAATGAACAAATAGGGCAAAGTGTAAATGTAAACGCATTCTCAGCAAATGAAGCAGAAGTAAGAGCTATATCACAAGAATACGATGATTACCAACAAGATATAGTGAGAACGCTGTGCCGATGCATTAGAGAAGATCAGGATCAAGCACCCACCAACCTGAGGTAAGCTCAAGGTTGAAACCGAAAGCACAGATTCGGTTCTTTCAAGACGAGAAATATATCTGAAACTAACAAGATTATTTTGGCTGCAGCTATGGTTCCTGCAGATAGAATTGAATACAAAAGAAAAGAACAAACAAAAGGTAAATAACTATATTGGCATAGACGAATTTATGAGAAACAAAGTTAAAAAGACATTTAAGACAAGTTGATAGATTGAGAAGAGGGGAGCGAAAGCATAAAAATAATGCTGGAAAGAACATATTGAATTAGAGATAAAGGGTATGATACAATATTGAAAGAATTGAAACAAAGACTAGTAGCAATCAAAGCAAAACTAGAAAGATATGACAATACAAAAAGACTGTTTAGGCAAAACAGATTGGCTGAAACTAGGTGGGCAAATACAACTAACAATGATACCAAGTGCAGAGGAAAGCATGTAGAGCATAATGATGAAGCGGAGTGGCTGCATGAAATCCAGGATAGATTAAGAAATATAGAAGTCCAAGAAGACAAAGATAAATACAGAAATTATTTAAAAAGTACTTCCCAAATTGGAAGAGCCCATGACCAGATGGGGTCCAAGGGTATTGGATGAAGAGGCTGAGAGGGCTCCGTGAAAGGATAGTACAACAGCAAGATGGGTGTTTGCAGAAAGGCACAATACCCAGCTGGATGACAAAGGGAAAGACATTGTTATGTGCCAAGGATCCTGAAAAGGGAAATGTTGCAGCCATCTTTAGATAAATAACATGCCTTCCGCTAATGTAAAAACTAATGTCAGGCGCTTTGGCCGGTGAACTGTACAGATACTTGGCAAAAATTGGGCTACTACCCATTGAACAGAAATGGTGCCGAAAGAGGAGCGGGTTAACGAAGGATCAGCTCTTAATTGATAATTTAATTATCAGGAACTGAAAGAGAAGACATACGAACCTGAGCATGGCATGGGTTGATTATCGCAAGGCATACGATATGATACCACACTCCTGGATAATATGAATAATGGAAATGTATGGAGTAGCAGGGAATATGAGAAGCCTTATATGGAATAGCATGAAATGCTGGAAAATGGAATTGACAGCAGGGAAGTTGTACCCAAGAATAGTCAAGAAGAAAGAGGAACAGATAGATACATCCCTCTTAAGTACGAAATAGCCCGGCTATGGAAAATGGAGAAGGTGCAGATAGTGCCAATTATTGTTGGGTGCTGGGGAATAGTATTAAAAGGCATCAAGAAGAATATAAAGGAAACTGGAATCGAGTGCCCTGTAGAACTGATTCAAAAGGCTTGACTCCTTTGTACGGCCAGAATATTCAGGTAAGTATTAGATAGCTGAAAGGAACGAACAGCATGGTACCGTAGGCTGCAGGTAGGAAGCCCGCTACTCATGCAAGGCTCCTAGAGCTCCGACAAAGAGTGTAATAAAGAGATGATAAAGATAATAACAATAGGAACAGCATGACCCGGTGACAACAGGATCAATGTGAAAGGAGAAGAAAAATTAAACAACTGAGACGATTTAAAATGTGAAATACGAAGGTTGTGGTCAATGAAGAGAGCAGACGTGATAACAATAGTAATTGGTGCACTTGAAAGTATCAGCACTCAACTGCCAGCATGGCTGAAACAGATCGTTGCAAGTGTGAAGGTAGAACAGCTACAAAAATCAGCATTCTTGGAGCATGACCAGTAAACATGTGTCACCTTAGTCTGCTGGCTTTTGACAGCTGACACTTTCCACCATATCCAGCAAAATAAGCTATGAATTTTCATATAATAATAATAAAAATAATAATAATAATAATAATAATAATAATAATAATAATAATAATAATAATAATAATAATAATAATAATAATAATAAACCCAAACATATAATAACAATAATGCCTGAAAAAGTATACAAGAGGAAGTATGGTAACGTAGCTCACTTTGCTCACTGGAGATTATATAAAGAAATACGGTCTTGAAAAGACACGGAAATAGTACGACCATAAACCAGTAGGTGTCATTGAGTATAATGTGTATAAGACCTCATGGAATTTTACAATTCAGTGTGACTCAGTGATTGATGCCAGGAGAGCAGACATTGTTGTAGTAGATAAAAAGATAGAAACCAAGATCATAGATATTGCCATGCCTGGGGATGCACGATTGAGGGACAAAGAACTGGAAATGATTGAAATGTACAAGCTACTAAAGAGGAAGTTGCACGTATGTGGCCAATGGTGAGAGTCACTGTAATCCCAGGAGTTGTACGAGTACTGGGAACACCCTAGTTTGAAAACTTTGCTTGAGAAATTGACATAAGTACATAACATGGTCAGAAAATTGCTTTATTGGGGACAGTGAGGATCTTGAGATTGGTAATTGGGTGTTAAGTATCGTGGAAAGAAACCCTGTGAGATTTTTGTCAACAGGTCCCTTGTCCACTCTTGCAGAATTAACCGGAGGACATGAAATCGAGAACTCTTATAAGTGAAATTGATGATGATGATGATGATGATGATGATGATGATGATGATGATGATGATGATGATGATGATGATGATGGTGATGATGATGATTAAAATGCATTTATCAATTCCAACAAATAAATATAAAGATTTGGAAATCAGATATAACTAGAGTTGGAGATTAAAAACAACAGAAGCAATTTTATAATAATTATCATGGAATGATAAAGAAAATCGCAGGAAAATACAAAAAGAAACTTGGCATATAACACAGATCAAAAGAAAAAAACAAACAAATAAAACGAAACCAAGTCTATACTTATGCGCAAATAACAAGATATTGCACTTCGTTGTGTAATGGACTAACAAAATATGAGTTCTGAAGAAAAAACAGCAGTAAGCGAAACCTTTATCAGATTCAAAAAACAACACTGAATGTTTGATAAAATACCATCCACAAGATCAAAATGATAAATGGAAAAACTTTGGTTATGAGAAGTTATTCCACTCTAGATAAGAAATCTACCAAGCAGTGCGGTGCAAAATACATATGTAAATAGAAATGAAAATTGCCACTTCATAGTTCCGAGATTTCAGAGTCAAAAGGATGAAGAACACGAAACAATCCCAAACAAATGTCTCCTTATATAAAGGTTATCTTTTCATAATATATGTTATCGAGTGTGTTCTTTCCTTGCTGTTCGTTAGGCCATCAATAACCTCGTTCCATGTGCGATTACGATTGAGTAGGAGTTTGTCTGTTTCGTGCGGGTTTGAATTTTTCTGTGTTTGTGATTGCGTTCCTTGACATGCGCGCTTGGGTTCGTGAGTTCGTGTACGTGTGTGCATTCACATGAATGTCTATATATAGCTTACACCTGTCTGTGCGTTAATGACGTTATGGTGTCTAGTCACGTAATTGGTTATTGGTTATGTGCTTCTCTTTCATTCTTTTAAGTAGTGTTTATTTTCTCTCTCTCTCTCTCTCTCTCTCTCTCTCACACACACACACACACACACACGTGCACAAACATACACACACATACACATACACATACACATTCATCCACATACATGCATTCATACGAAGGCATGTCAAAAATTATCCGCACGTTCACCAAAAGTGCCTTCAGCGATCGCCCGCTAAAATCTCACCCTCTTGTTACGCAACGGAGGCTTGATCTTGATTGCTCCACTGACAATATGCACCAACGAAGACCAGAGATGAGTGATCCAATTTCTCTGGCCTACAGTATGTCAGGACCTGAAAGTCATCACAAGCTTTCAGTACTATATGGGACAGTACTCTAAAGCGTAGAAATGTGTATGGGTAGATCAAGAAGTTTACAAAAGGACCGAACAAACGTGAAGTAGGAGGAGAGAGAAGGACGCCAATCAACCACCACCACTGACATGAAGATTCAATAAGTTCGAAGCGTCCACCACAAGCTTCGCTCCCGTAAAATTTGTGTGAGATAAGTTCCATGAGAGGTCACCGAAACGCATAAGCGCGATGATGTTGAAAAACTGTCAACGCTTATTCGACATCTACAGCTACGGGAAACGAGACTTGAGTTCATCAATTTGAGCCAAAATCAAAAAGGCAGAGTATGGAGTGGAAACACGCGAAATTGCCAGCATAAAAGTAATCCAACACTCAATCTCCCGGAGAGAATGTGATGCTAACCGATTTGGGAAACAAAAAAGCGCTTATATTGCAACATTGCGTGGAAAGCTGGTCCACAGTCACAAGTGTAGATTACAGGAATATGCTGGCCAACAAAATGAACTCAGCAAATCACATCAAACACTGAGATCTATTGTCATATGAAGTTATTGTTGCATGTGAGGGCGCGTGGCTTAGTGGTTAGGGCATTCGGCTCATGATCGTAAGGTTGTGAGTTCGATTCCCGGCGACGCGATGTGTCCTTGAGCAAGACACTTTATTTCACGTTGCTCCAGTCCACTCAGCTGGCAAAAATGAGTTGTACTTGTATTTCAAAGGGTCAGCCTTGTCACTCTCTGTGTCACGCTGATTATCCCCGAGAACTACGTTAAGGGTACACGTGCCTGTGGAATGCTCAGCCATTTGCACGTTAATTTCACGAGCAAGCTGTTCCGTTGATCGTATCAGCTGGGACCCTCGTCGTCGTAACCGGCGGAGTCTTTTTTTTTTTTATTGTTGCATAATACACGCTCACGTACGGCTGCTCACACCGTTGAAGGCATTGAAAAATTGGATATAGAAATGCTGCTACATTCTGCATATAGACCAGATCTTCCTAGTTCTGACAATCACCTCTTTGGACTGTTCAAACATTCTTTACGAAGTCGTCGATTTGCAGGATGCGTTGCATATATGGTTGAGGGACCAGCCACAAACCTTCTTCAATAGTATAAGGACACTTTTGAGCCCCTGAAAGATGTGCATCCAAAAGGCAGGTGATTATGTCGAAAAATTATGAAATCGTTCAACGCATGCTTTAGTTTAAATAAATTATACAAACATGAGTGTGTATAATATTTTACTTACTTTCGTACATAGCTCTCCTGATGTATGAACATATATAGGTGTGTGCTTGTTAGTCTCTCTGTGTGTTAGTGTATGTGTGTGTGTGTAGAAAAAAGAATATAGTAGACGTAACTGGTATTTTATGTTTTTCATAATGTCCACGTGTAAGCTAATCATTAATGTGTACATAAGTATATGTATGTATGACTGGCACTCCGTCTGTTACGACGACGAGTATTCTAGTTAATCCGCTCAACGAAACAGCCTTTTCGTAAAATTAACTTGCAAGTAGCTGAGCATTCCTCAGACACGTGAACCCTTAATGTAGCTCCCAGGGAGGTTCAGCGTAACGCAGAGTGTCACCAGGCTGGCCCCTTAAAATACAGGTACTACTATTTTTTGCCAGCTGCGTGAATTGGAGCAATCGCAAAATGTGTGTCCTGCTCAAGGACATCACACGCTGCCGGGAATTGAACTCACAACCTTACAATCGTGAGTCGAATACCCTAACTGAGAGAGAGAGAGAGATTTACATACAAACAAAATTACGTTCATTTATAGATATATGGCATGCCTAAAATAACACATACTTAATGAACCAATTATAGGATTATAAAACGGTTGTAAACATGTATTAAATAGAAACGAACTATGCTATAATATTTTGGAAACTATATAAATACACAATTTAGTTACTCTCTTTAGAAGCACTAAAACATTTTAAAGATCAAAGTTAGAACAGATTGTCTTCTAAATAATTAAAATGATTAAGTATATAAGTGAGGTTGGCCATTCCTCTAACATCCTAAAATAAAGTGAAGCAGAGATACCAAATTAAATTATTATATTCTTAAATGTAAAAGCAATTTACGGATCTCCTCTGCTTTCTTAGCTCAAATATTTTAAGTGCTTATTGCATTTACGTAAAATAATGGAAGTATTTGTAATTAAGCACAAAAAAGGGTTTTAATTTCAGCGAATCAGTTGTAAGTACACAGTATATAACTGGTATTACTTGGTTACTGCGTGAGTAAATGTTAGCTGAAATGGAACGTTTATGACAAATGGTAGCACAGTGCGTCATCTAGCTACACAAACGTTATTCTTTCAATCTTTTCCCCTTCTACCAGTGTTTATCCAATGTGATGGTCACTTGTTGACTCCTTCGGTACCATACAATTGAAAGCATCTGTATTTAAATAATCTTATTTAAATCAAGTGCAAAACATTATTAAAATTTTCTTCGAAGCCTCTGCTATATAATGGAAAGACATTTTATGAAATACTCTTAATTAATTTACTTCATTAGAAATATACTTATGAATAAGGAAGGCATTGGCAACCAGGAATCTATATGTATCTATGAGTTTGTGCGAGAAACTGCATATTTATAAAGAAAATAATAACGCCTAAAATACCATCAAGGAAAGTCTATTATTTAGAATAAACGAACCTAAATTTTAAAATATAAAAAATGACAAGACAAAGTTTAACTTAATGTTGTATTTACTTGATAATTATCAAAATATCAACGGTATCATTTCTAACAAACTGTTTTTGATATATTTCGTTTTTTGCTATTTCTTAAGAATAATATCAAAATTTGCAAGCATATTTTCAACGAAAATAAACAAATACACATTAAAATTAATGCGAATGTCATATTTTATTTTCCTGAATAAAAATATTTTTTGAGGCTAAATAGTCTGTCTCATTTACAGGTATATACATTAATATCTTTATTTCTTCGCACATCAACATATTTATAATGATGATTATGAATGTGATGATGTAAATTATATCAAATATATATAATTTAGTTATAAGGATTCATTAGAATCTAAGCATATCGATACGCAGGTCACCAGAAATGGCTATGTACGATAACATAGTGATCACAGTAAGGTAAACAACGTTGGAGACATCCAGTGTTGGTAGGATACCGTAGATATGCTAGTAGCAAATCCAATTTAAACAGTATGTCCGACTCTGGAGTTGGTTTAGTGTATCAAAAGTAAACACAAGTGGCGTATAAAATATACGACAGCTGCTTCGGTAGAATTTTTTAAATGTATTCATAGAAGATAACTTTATAACATATGATCTTCCATCCACCATAATCACGTTGAATTTTAAATAGGTAAGATTTTACTGTGCAACTTCTTTCCATTGTTGTATAAAGCTACGCTGTACGTAGTCCGCCACAACCAATCTCACAGAACATAATAGATTCTGAAAGTTGGAAAGATAAGAGGAAACATATATGGATCCTAGAAATTGCCTGCTCCTCTATTTACCATCTATTCAGGAATGGCAAAGATGTTCTTCCAACATTTACATTCATAATGTAGAGAGCCAGAACAAATATCTTAAAGTAGTTAACACCACCACCTGCTGACCATGGATAAACATTATTGAGTATGGATAGACATTATTGAGCATGGATAGACATTGGTTTTGCATTCATCAAGGGAATCACACATCCTTTACAGTGTATCTCAGTGATTGGTGTAAGAAGACATGAGTTACGCAGCTCACTTTAAATGCTCTATATCATTGTAACAACTTCTTTGATTTTCGAACTTTTCAGATTTACATATGAAAACAGTTTCTTCCTTATCTTTGATGGAGAATGGAAGTTGTTTTCTGGCTTGGACTCAACTGTGTAAAGTCTCTTGTTCTTCACCTCACCAAAGTAAAACTTGTTTTGCCAATCAAAACTATTTACTCTTCCACAAGTTTTACAATCTACCAACAAAACTGAATGCAACATCTGGAAATGTCTACACGTTTTTATTGATATTATTGTTTTAAGTTTTCTTATATGTTTCAGAAAATTGTTGACACTTGTTGAAGAAATCTCACAGTCGGCTCTTTATCACTTGACTTACTTAGGAAGAAGAACGTACAAAATCAATAAAGAAAAAATACAAATATACACAGAAAGTTCCTTTGGCTGAAGGAAATAAACATATTGATTTATTTCGCATTTGTTTTTCGTTTTTATCCATCAGATTTTTTCTTCGCATTTGTTTTGTCCTTTGAGCAAAAGTACTTAACACTATTTCGAAATGTTTTTATTGAACTGTTCACATCAATTTCAGGCGGTCGACATAAACAAAGAGTGGTGCTGGAATGCAGTGGCGATGATAATGTATGACTCATACTTCCCAACATATCGAAGAAAATGATGATATTAGTGTGAGGTTCTTATTGCTACATTATGAATATCATCGTTTCCATTTCAATATATTCCAGAGAGCTGTATTCTGTCGATATCTGCAATATATAGAATATTAGATTACAAACTGATCTGCTATGAATGTTATATTAATACAGTTATTGTGAGTGTCTTTGGATTTGAAATCCTAATTAACATTTCATCAGTTTCATATGACGAGTCAATTATCTGTTTTCAAGTAATTTCTCGGCAAGAGACATGCACAATGTCAAAGGAAAAAGACATTTACAGCATCGTGATAAAATCTTTGCAATCCGTCAGAATAGATGGTTAAATCCCGAGTTGTCATATAAACAAAAATTAAATAACAATCAGATGTATTTAAATGTTACATACAGCAGTTTCCCATATATAAAAGTAATCAGATTCGAATCAACGTTTTGAAGAAAGATAAATGCCCATAAGGATTTTACTATCTGATCCATTGAGGTGAAAAGGGAAATACAAAATTCATTACAAAGAATGCTCCTTTGTTCGAGAAACAATGAGAACAGTATTATACGAATTAATAGAAAAGCGATACGTAGAGCGTTTTGCCCCCGAACTCCAGGGATTGTATTTAAGCTAATAAAAATGTAATTGGTATGCGAATGATTTTTTTCTTCAGTTTAATCACTGTTATTCAGTTTTAGGAAGCATACTGGTAAAAGTGTATTGTCAGTGTGTAAACGTATACAACAAATATACAATCCCATAAGACTCAAGAACACATTTCACTGTTATCGTACAATTTTAGTAATTACGCCTTTGAGAAACCTGATGGAATCCATTAACGCACATGTGCATGTACACGCATATAACCGTGCGTACTGGCTTATGAAGACGGATAATAACCTTCTCTCTCTTTATAGACCCTTTGATGACTGTACATCCTTGATGTATAAATTTTTTCGCCAACAGGAATTCTAAATATTTGTTATTTTCACTACCCTTCTTGTTGAAATGCTATTTAAGTTTCGTATAACGCATCTACCCCGCACTACCAAATTCTGCATGCAGAATAACAGCACATATTTACATTTCCTGTCTATGTTTGTCTAGCTGGCCATAGTCAATCGTACAGCCAAAATACGAGTTAGACATAAGTATTACATTCCAAGTGATCTTAACGGAAGACTTTTTAGTGTGAATTTATTGACATTGGTGTTAGTTTGACAGAAGATTTCTTTGTGCGTATTCGCATCTCGCTAGGTGACTGAAAGTATTGTCTGGCGACATAAGAAGTCAGTAGGAATCATGGTGTTAATGTGCTGGCATTTGTTCTGTGTTTATCTCTCCCAACTGAGAGTAGAAGCAGAGACTGGTGGTAGACAAGAATCTGAGACGTGTCCAATCTATCCTTGTCTAGTTGGCCATAGTGAATCGTACAGCAAAATTCATTCGTTTGTCCTTATCTGTTATGGGCGTGTCTGGAAGAGTACGTCAGACACGCTATTGGCTAGCTGCGTGTACATGTGACAAGGCATGATTGGACGATGCAGCAGCAGCTAGCTGAGCAGCATTGTGTAATATTACAGTTTTGAGTTGTATTCCCTTACGACGTTTTCACGTTACAGACAGTCCTACAGTGTTAGTGACAGCACTTACGACGTTCTCACATTACAGCCAATCCTAGAGTGTTAGCGACAGCAGTGTACGTTATCGGCTTATCAAGTTATCATTTATCGTTATGGAAGTTGAAGATATTTCTCTTCGGCCCGGGGATGAAGGGTCTGTTGGGGAGTCTGCAACAGTTGAGGGTGACGCAGAGGTCGTCTCAGAACTTCTGGCTCCACTTGGAAGAGTACTTTGCCCTTATGTCAGAATGGCAAAATCTTGTGTTTCTGGTGCGTCATGTGCCAGCCCAAGGAGACCACCATCGAGGGACAAGCAGCAAGCCTCTACAATTTGAAGTCAGATGCTAAGAGGAAACACCCAGCGCCTGCCATCCAGTTTGAGGAGAGGATCAAGACCGGATCTTTCCGTGGGAATCACAGAAAAACTTTTGGTAGAAGTATCAGTAGCTACTCGTCGTAGCCATGTGCAACGAAAGCACGCTAGCCCAGTATTGTTGAGGTGTTTGCCCAAACTGCTGGCACTGGCGTCCGTCAGTCTAGGATTGTAGATTTGTTTGTCGACAACATGCTACCACACCATATGATGGAGTCGCCCGCTTTAGCCGGCCTGAACAAAACGCTGAGCTCCAGCAAGACGTCGATGTCCCACCACACTCTGGGCAGGATGATTTTGGCCCGCCATAAACAAGGTATTTATAAGTGAAAATGATACATGATTATTAAATCATTACTATGGCGTACTTCATATTTTCTTAATTTAATTTTAAAATTTAATTATTTTTTGAATAGTTATTTTCTTAATTAATGTAATAAAATGTATAATAGCTAATTAAAATGAATATCATAATATATGATATACGGTAACGGTTATTTTTAATACTTTTCCCGCTGGATTAAGTGTTCGTTTCTCTTTTTGTCTTCTGTAATTTTATTTTGGGATCTTCTATATATATGAAGAATTTTCCTCCGCCTGGCTGTTTTTTTCTCTACAAAACGAGAAGATGCATTATAGAACTGTCATTTTAACGAGATTTTTTGTTTATTTATTTATCACCCGACGAGATAAGATTGCACCACCGGATACACCTGTACCAGTTTTGTGTGTCCCACAAGAGGAGTCGATGCTCGCTGTGTTTACCAAATATAACACTGCCATTCCATCCAGTGCTGCAGTTGACAGACAAAATAATATTAAATCTTATTTGTTCATTTAATTATTTACGTACACCTTGATTATAATCTGATCTTGGGATGCTATACCTGTTTGGAAAGCTATATGTCTATACTACTTCACGAACATTTTTAACTATCTAGGTTTCTTTTTAAGGGCTTTAAACCCAAAAAGCAAACCGAAATTGAATTCATATGATAAAAGTTAGCGCTTATCAGCTAGCGTTAGCTTCCGCTAAGTATTTACCTGTTCAGCAGTTTAGCGTTTGCGAAGCTAACATTTTAGTTGGTGGTTTAGCTGTTAGCGCAGCTAACATTTTGGTTAGCTGTGCCCACCACTGATCATTTGGTTCAAGGTAATAAATCAAGGTATGTTAAATAATACTTTAATGATGCTACTAGTTCACCATTACTTAATATGTATACATGAATGTTTGCGTACGTGTGTATATACATATATTGCTGTAAAGCGGTCTTTTACCACTTTAGTATCTGTCTTTTTACGACTGTTGTCGTTCTGATTTTGTGGTATTCCGAAATCATCGATAGAATGTTTCTATCTAACACTGTACGACCCCCAGTCGTAACAATGTTATTATCCTCAGAAGGCTGGAGCGTAATAAAGTCCACTCAGTGTTCCAGTATGATTACTATATTTTTGTTGTTGTTGCTGTGTTCTTTTTTTTTGTTCCTTGAGTTGTCATTGTTGCTGTGTTTGTCGAGTTATTTCATTTTCCACGTGAATTAGTTTAAACTCTCTGTGTAAATGGGTTTTTTCACTGTCGTGACAGTGTTATCCTCAAAAAGTTGGAGCGTTATAACGTCTACTCAGTATTACAGTATAATTACTATATTAGTACAGACACAACTATCAACACAGTCTTCATGTAATCTCGACCTTCTGACCTTCTCCTGTCGGCCGGCTACAGGTCTATTTATAATAGCTCCCTACTGCCACTTTTTCCCGGCAGGGGTGTACAGTCTCACTATACAGCATATATACATACGTATATATATATATATATATATGTGTGTAAATATATATATATATATGTGTATGTGTGTGTACAGAGAGAGACAGCCAGCCAGAGGAGTCAATGATGTTATGTATGTGTGTGTGTGCATACAGTTTTATATATACCTTTATACGTGCAAGCAAAGATCCCTCAATACATTGGGAAGAATTCAACATACATTAATAAGATTTTCACGCGTAACTAAAATACGTGATTATTCAGATGCCCCTAGTTAATAGGGATTCAGCTTCTACTCGCTGTAAAAGTAATTCATATTGCTCAGCTCTTATTGATGAAGCTTAATCACGATGTGACTGTGGGAACTGGTTTGCGTCTGTGCTTATCAGAAATCGTTGAGCAATTTGGCTTTATTATTCATGGTTTGCAACCGCAAATTTGTATAGGATATTCATTAGCAGGAAGATTTCCAAGGGAAGCATTCACCAGAAAATAAAATTGTACGTTTTCAAAATACTTGATATCTATATCTCTGTGAAACTATTAATGAATTGATTACTGCTATTTTCAGCGTATAGTAAAACATTATAAGAACCATACTGAGAAATGAAAGCACGCAACTAATTCGTGGTACATGTATAGCTAGTGGTTAATTGTTGCATTGAGTTCAATCCTGAGTTCAATTATGGCAAGGGATGGGCTGATACAGCAGTTGCTTGGTAATTAAATCATATGTTACTAATATGCTGCAAGAAATTAGTCATCATAAATATTCGAAGAATGTATAGAATTATGATGAGTGAAAATAATTGTTTGACGTTTACTTATATTGATATAATGGGAAGAAGAGATGAACCCCTACGTTGGCAAAATGTTCGAACAAATATAACGTTAACAAGAAGCTGATAGATTACCTGAAAGTTAAGTCTAAATTGTGTAACGATTAGTTTGTCCCTTAATATATTACATTGATTCTGTTAGATAACTACGCAAAGGTATTCATGTCCGTGGAGTGTTCAAGTATCTACGGTGTAAATTTGATGAACAATTCAGTGTGCTGAACTGGATCATCAAAGCAGAACGACGGAGATCCAACTGATAATGAAAATACAATTAAATTGTTTTGCCCCAATTTATACAACGGTGCAATACTTTTCAACATGAAATATATCAGTTATATCTGAATTTGATAGCGTGAATAAATCATATATTTGTTATTTAATGTTCCGAAATGAAAAATCAATCAAAGAAACTTATAGCTATTTATTAGAGGTTGATTCATATTTCCCGATGAGAGAAAGGATACTTTATACAAACTTGGAGGCAACTAAATTGATAGGCCTCCCTTCCATGTAGAGTGCAAGCGCTGGTTTTGTGAATTAATAAAGCATAACATTCAATAAATAAGATAGAAGTAAAACAGTTTCTTGGAGGGATGGTGGGGCATTATTTGTCTTTTTTTAACTATACACATTACTAAAATTTCCATGAAAAGAAACTACAGCGATTAAACAAATGTTCTATACGTAGCAAACTAATTTCAGCTTGTTCTTTCACCTTCAAAACAGATGTGTTACTCATGACCTCAGTTACACAACGTTTTGTAGACCATAGTTGTTCATATTAAACAAATGTTCGCAGGGAACCCTAAATTGGTCTGTTCTAATTTAAATAACATTGAAAACGCCGACCACATGAATTATTCATTTAAAAAGACCACTACTTATCATCATGGTGGACAGAGATAGATGTGTTTATAAATAAAGTAATATTTCTAACATCATTATGAAGAGTAGATTTACAAATTGAATAAGTATTTTCTATCTGTGACCAGAAATATGAGATCAGTCTGACTGATAAATATATTTGTAACTCTCCAAAAGATATCGGTTACTGTTGTTTACTGATCACGACAAAACACAAAATTTTAGATAGGAAGGTATGCGCATTGATTTACTCCAGCTACAGCTAGAGAAAAAGGCAGTGCGCATGTTTCACAAGTCCCCCAGAGCTAGTAACTTTGGTGCATTAATGTTCTGCTTAAGCTATCAGACATTTAAACAATTGGACACTTGAAGGGATGGCAGGAGTGGATGGCTAACTATCTGGTGATGGGTGACTAAGGATAATGTGAATATTGGACGAAGACGGGCACAATATTCGCAATAAGGAGAAATTTGTAAACTGAGAGTGCATGACTGGAAGTGGTAATGAGTCCAGTAAAATCTGAGCTATAGAGTGCTTTAAAGTGCAGTAAAATGGGAACAGTGCACTTGTGAACAAGTTGTTGGTTTGTGTCTGTGAGTGATTTTCTACTAATTTATTGAATATCCTTTTTTTATACAGATCAACGTCATGAAGAGAAAGATCAATTTTTAAAATAAGTTATAGATGTGTCAAAGTTTTTCAGCAGGAATGATAAAAGTTTATAGTAAGACTAAACAATTCAGGCGCCCGTGGGGCTCTAGTTGCATGTTGGTGTGATGCAAGGTCTTTCTTTATATTGGTTTCAAATTTTGGCCCACGTCCAGCACGTTCCGGGTAGGAGGACCGGTACTTGACTGGTACTTATTTGTTCGACCCCGAAAGGATGAAAGGCAAAGTTGACCTTGGCGGACTTGGAACTCAGAACGTAAAAACGTACAAAATGCCGCGTAGCGCTATCGATTTTACCAGCTCGCTGTTATATTCTTTCTGTATATTAGCAGCGATATAGTTTATTGGGGGATACTTTCAAGGTCCTCCTTCATCGGCTCAGTACAAATTTGTCGTGTGGTGGAGGATGAGCTGCTTTGGAGAATGAAACATAATATCAACTGCATAAAAGTGGACGTTGCACAGCATAACATCATGTAACACGGGTAGACCTAGTGAACTCGTTTCCCATAGTTTTATTAGAAACTAACTTATCACGCTCCTTAGCAGAAAGCCAATGAATGATAATAGCTAATTTGAGTATTGATAAAAGTTCAAATAGAATTATACTGGTCGGTCATTATTTGCATAAATTTGTAAGCCCAGGCAAAGCCAAGGAATTAATTGACTGAATGTCTACGTTGATTTATGGTAATTAGTAGATGGTAAATTTACGCGTTGTATATTAAACAGAAATTTTTAAACTCGATTTTTAAAATTCTGTAGTCTAGTACAATTGCGTACTTGTATATATATATATATATATATATATCCAAAACGAGGTTTGACTACTTTCTGCTTTGTTATGTCTCTTAATCAAATATCAATGAATTGCGTTATCGACTTGTAGGGTAGCAGTTCTTAGCTTTTTTAAAATAACACAATCTAAAATAGACCTAACTTCATGTATTCAAATTTACAAGTTTTAAGTATGCGAATTATTTCAAGTATGACCGAATTCCATATTATGATAAAACTATATATGATTTTCGCTTCAGTAATAGCAAATCAACCTGAATAGTTTTGGCAATTTTACGCGATTGTTTTCACATTTTTCGATCACCGAAATAATAGTAGCTTATACTTAATCATTCTGTAATAAAGTTGAATAGAATGAAATTAGTATGTGTTAGGTTACATGGCAGTTCAAATGCTGTTAAGATGAATTAATTAATGAATAGAAGCATTACATGAAGTTTGAATAAACAGAGATGAAATTATGCTAACGTTATGGAAGCGTGCTTTTCGCTAAACACGTTTAGCCAGGCTGTGGAAGCAACTTACTTTGGTTAAACATTTTTTTTTATATGAAGCTAGAAAAAATATCGAACTATTTTCAGCTTTTTTAAATAAGTAAATGATGAGTTAATAATGATCAAGACAGTAGAGAGAATAGTAGTTTGTAGCGTTTACTTGCATACACGAACCTAAACTTGCCTTGCCCTAATTTGGAAAACGTTTCAAGTGATTGCAAAAATTTAATCAATAGCAGTTCCACATGGCGTTATGATAACAAAAGTGCCTGTGTTTATTTCTCACTATAATTTCGACTTTACTGCGAAATATAGGTATTTTTCTTATACGTTTAAAGTGTTTGGTCTGTGGTTAGAAAAACGAAATCGAAAAGCTAAGCTTAATTAATTAGTTGCTCATTTACCTTATTATTGAGAGGTTAGTAACTTTTATCTAATTATATTTTCTGCATATTCAAGTAGGCTATAATCATTGTACTTTAATTGGAAAACAAGGGCAAAGTAAGGATATAGAGCAAACTTATATGTATGCACTTTTTAGTAACTTCACTTATCGGATTTTGAAATCAGAATTTAAACAGATGTAAAGATACTGCAAAGCAACTTATCTGACGATCAAACGTTGTTACTCGTTCACTGCTCTGAATTTTAAACTCTACAATGATCAAAATTATGGTTGACTTTGACATGATTCGAACTTATGTCTCATAGCACAAGAATAAAACCAGTAAAACAATTTGTCGAACTCTCTAACGATTTTGCTAGCTCACCATTTGCAATACATAGATTCACACAAATCACATGATTTCTAACCGGACACATAACCTGATAATTTTATATTCACAACGAAAACAGTTTATTTCGCCAACGAAAATACAAAAACCAAAAGTAAAAAACAAAATGAAAGTTAAATTTAATGCCATCAATCCGTTTGCAAAGAAATAGACGATTTAAACACATTAAAAAAATCGAAAAGTTAAAAAAAAAATTGTAATTACAATACAAACTATTTTCGGTTTCACCTTCATCAGAAAAATAAAGCACGAGACGTCGTAGATTCTGGTGTAAATCCCAAAGATAACAATTAGTGTGTTTTGATGGGAATTTATTTGTCATTAATATATGTTACTTTTAAGAAGATATATTCTGTATTGAAGATGGACATTCGCCAACTGGACGCATTGTTTAAATTATAATTTGTTGCTCACTTTGTTGTTTATGCTATGGCAACGGTGAAAGTTAATGATGATGAGAGTTGTACTGTTTTTCTTCGCAATTTTTTTGTTCACGTTGCTGCTAATGTATGTGTTAATGGTAGCTATCACTTTGCTGCTACTGCTGCTAATGAAGATGATGATGGCGGGGAAGCATGGTGGTGGTGGTGGTGGTGATAATGATGATGGCAATAAAGAAGAAGAAGAAGAAGAAGAAGAAGAAGAAGAAGAAGAACGCGGTGGTGATAGTGACATTTTTAGGAGGGGTTACCTTGTGTTTCCGTATTTGTAGTTTCATTTGTATACCACGACTACAAGAGTTATTTCTAAACTCAAGGAATATAAGTTTGAAAGCAGGGGCAACGAGGGGGAGTTCTAGATATATCTTGTCACAACTACATACCGTTTAAATGCACACACAGGAAATTTCCGATGCCCAAGCGCCATGTCCAGCGGCTGACTTACGATGTAATAGCCGACCTGCTTAGTACTGATATAAATTTGTTATAAATAGTAAAAATGGTTCATCCTTTTATGTTGGAAATCTATGTGGTCATCTGCTTCTGAGATGAGCAGCTTGTTTCAAATCAATGTAATGTTTTCATTGATCGATTAAATGTAGCCGCTTGAAAAGGCCGTAATGCATTGATACATGGACAACCTTGTTACTTACTTGTGTGTGTATATACATACACACACACACACATACACACACACACACACACACACATATATATATATATATATATATATAATAAATGAAATAAAACATATGCATATATATAAACATATATGTACGTACCTACCTCTACATGTACATATACACGCATATATGAGTACAGGACACCAAAGGGACGTCGAACACAAAGAGAGCCGAAAACATAGACACAAACCAAAGGAACTGGACATTTAAAAAAAAACCAAAAAAAAAATGGAGTACAGGACAATTAACACAATGAAAAAACCCCTTCTTCAGTCGCTATGGTTTCATCTACTCTACGTTTCGAAGGATATATATATATACATACATATATATATATATATATACATACATATATATATACATATATACACATATATATATATATATATATATATATATACGTTAAGATTCGAAGCCGATAACATTGTATTTTTACGACACTGGAAAGCATATTCCAAGCCGTTCTTTTCATTAACGAATAGTGCTTTCTATTTTTACGCTATCTGTATCTAGTAGACTTTGAAATGATCAACACATTGAATGCGTTAACATTAATTTAAATACAAAATATTACTTCATCATAGCTGATATGTTATTCTTCAAATTTCCAAAAAACGCTCCTTGACATTTTCGGAAATTCGAAGGATTCAGTCATTACATTTCAGCCGCATTACTTTTAAAATATTAGTTCACGTTTTCACATAAAACATAAAACCTACATACAAACTCACTTACGATGCAATGTTTATTGTTCCCTTTTTTTTCATAATCTTCATCATTGGAATTACCATGATGATATAAGTCAACTGAAGCAATAAGTTACTATAAAAACAGAGTGTCAAACAGAGGACAATTGAATGAAGTGGCGAAAACGCCGTTCACAAAATCTCTTTCAGTGTTCTCCTGTCACTGGGCCTCTGTTTGCCTCTCGGTCTCTGCAGCAGTGGCTGTGTGGTAAGTAGCTTGCTTACCAATCACATGGTTCTGGGTTCAGTGCCACTATGTGGACCTTCAGCAAGTGTCTTCTGCTATAGCCTCAGGCCGAACAAAGCCTTGTGAGTGGATTTGCTAGACGGAAACTGAAAGAAGCCCGTTGTATATGCATACGCATGTATGTTTTTGTCCCACTACCACCACCACAATCGCTTGACAACCGATGCTGGTGTGTTTACGTCTTCATAACTTAGTGGTTCCGCAAAAGAGACCGATAGAATAAGTACTAGGCTTACAAAAGAATAAGTTCAGGGGTGGATTTTTTCGACTAAAGGCGGTGCTCTATCATGGCCGCAGTCAACTGACTGAAACAAATAAAAGAATAAAAGAATATATGTGTGTGTGTGTGTGTGTATCACGCAGACATATCTCTGTTCCTATGATATATTGTATGTTATATGTGTGTGTATTTGAATGTGGCTGCTTGTTTTGAGAAAACATCATAACTTTTAATGAAAGATCAATTTTCAAAGTCAATTCGTTGCATCATAATTCAGAATAAATCTAGCTGTCTATATTCTAATATAAACTCGTTATTATCGGTTCTGATAAGCAATAATGAGACAATTATAACACGGCACTTCGAGACTAACCTTTTACCTATTTTAATATTCATGAAACCTCGTCAAAACAAGAGACGTTCAGTAGCAAAAGATCAGATTGCAATTAGGCAAACATTTGTGAAAATCTAAAAGTTCACACTTTTCACTTCTAAATATATTCATTCAATCCATCCTCATTGAACCTCGATTTATTTGATCTGATAAAATTTAACGTTTCCAAACGCATCATGTTTCAGACTTACTCAATGAATACTTACACAAACAGAAAATATAACACACATAAAAATATCCGCATGCTTTTATTTTCCAACTCATTCACATTGGTATATAATTATGTACATACGTACATACGTAGATACTTACACACGCATACATAAATACACACACACATATATATATTTACATGTACACATACATTTTATGTATGTATGTATCTATCTATTTATTATTTCATTATTGCCCACAAGGGGCTAAACATAGAGGGGACAAACAAGAATAGACAAAGGGATTAAGTCGATTACATTGACCTCAGTGCGTAACTGGTACTTAATTTATCGACCCCGAAAGGATGAAAGGCAAAGTCGACCTCGGCGGAATTCGAACTCAGAACGAAACGGGCAGACGAAATACGTGTTTCTTTACTACCCACAAGGGGCTAAACACAGAGAGGACAAACAAGGACAGACAAACGGATTAAGTCGAATATATCGACCCCAGTGCGTAACTGGTACATATTTAATCGACTCCGAAAGGTTGAAAGGCAAAGTCGACCTCGGCGGAATTTGAACTCAGAACGTAGCAGCAGACGAAATAACGGTAAGCATTTCACCCGGCGTGCTAACGACTCTGCCAGCTCGCCGCCTTATCTATCTACTTGTGTATGTATGTGGGAATAAGTGATGACGAAATTAATTCCGAGGTAATATCTGAAACTTTCGCATAGTAGAGTGGAGTATAATACACTAAATATAATTCCAAGATTAAGTGTACAACCCAGTGTTGTATAAAATAGAAGAGAAAATATTAAGACGATGATAATTTCAGAGTGAGAATATTGGTACGCGTTTATAAGAAAAGTATAAACCCGTAAAACAAAGTGTAAACAAAATGCAGAGGTCTCAGGAAATGGAAGTGGAAATGTTCGTGACATTTCGAAGTTCAAGAGTTCGTTGGAATGAAGGAAAGAGAGAAATAGATTCGTGAGTAACAGAACTTAAGAGAAAATGCGTCTTACTTCACCATGTTAGAAATGATAGGAAATTAGTGAGAAAATTTTTAGCAGGAAAGAACGATACATATTCTCTCTCTCTCTCTCTCTCTCTCTCTCTCTCTCAATATATATATATATATATGGGGAAAATAAGGAGAAAAAGCGAAAATGCGCATTGAATATCCCCAAAAGTAATGGCTTTTTTATGAAAAGTAGCGATAAATTTAGTTACAATTAGATGAACTGAAGTAGAATTAAGAGGAATTAAATTCATTATTTTGAATTGTTAAAGAGATTCAAAGTCAAACCGGTATCGTCATTGCTGTTCACTGGTTCCCATAAATCTCCTCACATAACCCCAGAAACAACGAAACCTTCAACATTATCACCTCAAGTCATCCATTCTCACAGGAAATAAAACAATGAACAAATTTTAGGCTCACACAAAATTATCAAAAGCAAAATACAACCGAAATCGTTGAAAAATATTAACCAACGCAAGATTTTATCTATTAACAACGGAAGCAAAAGTGAAAGAAATGCGGTCGGCCTATCATTTCTTATGGATTTCAGCCAGAGGCTGAGGCCATGCTGCTGCACCGTCTTTACTGCATCCGGGGATTTTTCCAGTATTGCTTCTGGTGAAGTAGCGAGTTGAAGGTTGCCGCTCTTCTTTATACCTCCTACCTCGATGAGGTTTTATCTGGAATTGTAGATAAAAAACTGTCTAGAGGTTTTTTGAAAATCTCTATGTCTACACCTTGCCAATCCCTGATGTTATGTGGTAGGGCATTAAAATTTGTCGTCTCTTTAATCCCAAGCTATTTTAATATTGGTTTCGTAATCTCGATGGATAATATTTTGATACTGTGCAGTGCCGTCCAGTTCAGGAATAGGTTGTAGATTTCAATTACGAAATTTGGAGCCAGACTCTCCATTATTTTCCACATGTCCATCACTGTATATCTCTCACGTCTACTCTCCAGGGAGTAGAGTCCTAGTTCCCTTAATGTCTCCCAATATCCCATGTGTTTGCACAGTTTATCTTCGTTGTGGAGTGGCGTTGGATTGCTTCTGGTTCCGCAATTAGTTTTACACCCACAGTTGGGAGCAATAGTCCAGATGCCCGAGGACAGAGGTTCTCCAAAGCAGAAGTATTATGTCTGTATTCCTGGTCTTGAAGGATCTAAGGATCCAACCATCCACCCACCTGCATAGAGTTGCCATCTGAGCAATGTGCACACGGAAGGCTGCATCCTGCTCATATGGATTCCCAGGTCACGCACCGACTCTAACTTTGAGATTATATTGCCTGCTGGTCCTGTGTACTTCAGCTGTAGTCTGTTCCTGGGCTGATAGCAGAGTGCTTGAAATTTTGCACCATTGATCTACATAGTATTATCATTACATTTATATATTGCTTGTTGGTCATTCTGTGGTGTTAGAATATCAGTAGGATCCTTGACCGCTTGCGATACTTTTGTACCGTCGATGTGGCTGGTGAGTGTGCCTGACTCTATGACTGAGGTCATATCCGGGAGAGCAACCACAAACAGTATGGATCCAACACTGTTCCCTGAGGGACTCCACTGAGAATTAGTGTCACTTCGGAGACAGCACCATTTGTTTGGGTCAGCCTGACTGCTGCCCCTCAGGAAATCAGGCAACCACTCTCCCGGTCTGCCAGCGATACCGAGGTCACGCAATTTGTGACGTATCATTTCCATGATTGACATTGTCAAGCGCCTTGGCAAAGTCAAGATATATCACATCCAGATTTGAATGGTTGAGCTGTTGTTTTAGTACCCAGTCGAAGTGCTGTAGTAGCTGTGTTAGACAGCTTCGTCCACGTTGAAAACTATGCTGCGTGTCTGTAACCAAGTCATTTTCTCTAGGAACGTGGTCAGTCTTTTTCTGACTATGCGTTCCATGAACTTGCTGACACGTGAGGTCGGAGAGATAGGTCTGTAGTTTATATCATCTGCTCTGCTTCCAGGGCAGATTATTTTTTCTTTCTTTTAACGTTTGAGGAAATGTACTGCATTCAAGGGAACACTGGAAAAGCATTTGCAGTGGTTTTGCATGTATATGTAAGTACATATACGTGTGTGTGTATATATATATATGTATTTATGTATGTATATATATATATATATATATATATATATATATATATATATATATATATATATATATATATATATATATATATATACAAATACATATATATAGAGAGAAGAGAGAGAGAAAGGAAGAAAACGAAAGAAAAAAGAAAGAAAGAGTGTATATCTATTAATGTGTAAGGATGGACTGAGTCTGAATTATGTGTAAATAAAGTTATTAACCACGTGTAAAGCTTAAAGTCAAGTTAAAATGAAATATGATGAAACATTTTAACGCAGGAAACAACATGAAACATTCTTTTAACAGGAAACCACCATTTTCAAGGAAAATTTGCAAACTTTCATAATTGCTTCAACCAGAATTTTTTCGCACATTTCACGTGTTATAGAACCTTCTTGTCTTTAATGAAACCCTTTATATTTTGAAGTATTTTGTTTTCTTTTTATTGTCTGAAACCTTATTCTTAATAGAGCCACATAAAAAAATTATAATAATCGAAAGCTATGAGGTCAGAATGTCTTGCTGCCTAAATCTGCAGTTTATCTCTCGCAGGCTACCAAGACGTACTGCTTAGGAATAATTCAATGTAACAGAAAAAATAAAACCGGACGCTGAATTATCTGCTTCAAACAAGTTAGGTCTTTTTTTAAAGTCTTACCTTTGCTGCAAATCGCTCATTTAATTGTCTTGATAATATTTTCTCGAGATCAGTACACTAATATGTCAAATCTATATTCACTTTTGTGCAAATCTATCAGGGAAGCAGTATTCTATTCGTTTGAAAACATACCGTAGGTAAAGAAGGATATTTGAAATAGGCTTTTATGTTTTGGAATAAGTATTAACTATTCTGGAGATGCACTTGCATAGCAAGTGACCTGATCTGAGATCGTGTGCTGAAACGAAAACATTGCAGCGTGGAAGGTCTTTATAAGCCATTTAAGAAACACACAAAAACCGTTAAATTCACTTCAACATTTAAATTTAATTTGTCAAAATATTTTCGTCGCTTTGAGACCGCGACCTGTTCACTGAGATGCAGCACGGAATTTTATCAGTGAACAAGTCACGGTCTAAAAGCGATGAAATATTTTGGCATATTAAATTCAAATGTTGAAGTGAATCCAACGGGTTTTATGTGTTTCTTAAATGGCTTATAAACACCTTCCACGCTAAAATTGTATTAACTATTCTTTCGGCTAGAATTTAATTAAGATGCCGCATTATTCCACTAAAATATTTTAGGTTGCCTGTCATGTGCTTCAAATTTTTAGCAAAATTTGCTTAATTTGTGAAAGAAAATAGCGAAGGATTATTATGCTTTAGAATACTCTAACATTTGTTTCAGATTATTGTACATGGATATTTTTCAGATTCACATTATTTTTTGCATAACAACAACATATAAATCGTACAAACTCTACTAATATATTTTAGTTTGACCGTATTCATGACGTTTGTGGTCTAACAAAGCTCTCTGTGCTGCTTCTATCAATGCTATTTTCCGCTACATTTGATGATAATATTCAAAACATATTTAAAAAATATCATACTATATAGTCCGTGCAGAAACACACATACACACACACACACAAACACATACACACGAATGTATATAGATAGATAGATACAGGCATACATACATAGACATACACGCACGCACACATACACATATATATGTAAATGTATATATATATATGAGTGTGTGTGCGGTGTGTGTCTATGTGTATGCATGTATATGGTTGGGAGATTTATGTAAGTGGTTGAGAACTTACTTATATCTGCACATTAATGAATAGCTTTTTTTCTATAAAAGAATATCATTATTCAAAAAAAAGATAGTAAAAGTTTTTCAAGTTCAATCGTATGAAATTAGATTTCAAAAAGTCACAAAGACCCAGATACATGTTTCAGTTAAACATCCTCTAATGTAAACTCTGAATAATCAGAAGAGATTAAATAGAAGTCTGTTTCTTTTTTTTTTCTTTTTCTTTCTTGCAATTTTCTCCAGAGATTAAATTCACTTCATTTTACAAAGTTGAAAATAAATGCAAACTTATATATATATATATATATATATATATATATATATATATATATAAAATTTATATATATAAATGTATGTATATGTATATATTTATATACATGCATATACAGATTTGCACATATATGTGTGTGCGTATGTGTGTGTACTTATATATATATGGATGGAGTCAGAATATATAACGAATATATAACTTGCTTTTTTTATCTCCGAAAAGTAACTGGATTGACGTTAAAAGAAACTTACTTTGAGTAAGCGAGTACATAAAATGTTTTGTTTATTCAGCGGAATTTCTGAAACACATCAGCAAATAGACTGGATCGATAAGAAGGTTATCACAACGAATTAAATAAAGACATATATAGATATGCCTTGTAAGCATTTAATTTGACTTTGTAAACATTGTGCATCTTAAGACCATGAACGAGGCAGATAGCGAAATGTAGAGACATTCACATAATAAAGAAATGAATCTTTTTTTTAAGTTCACACACACACACATATACATATATATGTGTGAGTGCGTGTGTATGTATGTATGTATGTATGTATGTATGTATGTATGTATGTATGTATGTATTGGGTTGGCAACTAAGTTCCCACCGTTTTTTATTTAATTTTAGAATTTATTGCGTTTTTAAATTTTGGAATCTATTTTTTTCGAGAATTCTATATTTGAATCATTTTGGATTCTTTTTTTTTTTTTCAAGTTAATCTTAGTTAATTTTTGTTTATTTTCAAATCATTTAAATGGAATGTAAAGTTAAGGAAAACGAGCATTTTCGACACTTTTAATCAAGGTTCTAAGGCCACAAAAGCTGCTCGCGGCATTTGTGCTGTGTATGGAAAGGGTACCATAGCTTAAAGAACTGCTCGATATGTAGAGTTGTAATGACGTGTAAGGATTCTCAGAATGAGCGTGTTAGATATGCAGTTATATAACCACACTGGGCGAAATTGGGTGGCCAGCACCACAAATGCACAGACTGAAAGCAAGCTGAAACTATGTGACATCATTGGAATCACATGCACATGATGGCAGGGTCTCGGTACTTCCTATTTCCAACAACAAAGCAAATATCAAAGAGAGATGGTCTATGGTCCGGCAGTATTAAGCCTCCAGGAGGGACACTACATGGTACCCCCCAAAATGGTCATTTTGAGAAACCTGTGGAAACCCCTGCTAGGGGTGGTATATTACAGAGTTCTAACGTCAAAAACAGTTGCAGAGAATTTGAGGAGAAAAGAGTACTGTGGGACATATTGTCAGGTTACAAAATATCTGGACGCCAGGAAGAGATGAGCAGAGATTTGGCCACCTATGCTGGTCTATCCCCAAAAGGATGTTACTATGCAGGGCGGAAATGCCAGAGGATTCATTTGATACCGTCTGAAATCAGTTGCTCATGTTCAAAGCTACATTCACCAAGGTGAATGGAAAGGAAGCATTTTCTTTTAGATGTTGTCAATATTACGTTGTCAATATATATATATTGGAAGGTTTGGAGATGATGTACAGGTATTATATATTAGAAAAAAATGAGGTAATCAGATCGGATGGTTCATGTTCATAGATATTTATTTATATATTACATTTTTTACATATATATATATCATATCATTCAGATCACATCATTCGGATTATTAGCGCTTTCTCCCATTCCAGTGGGGTTTTCAAATCAAATTAATCCCTTTGTGGGGAATTTGAACATTTTATAGAGTTTCGTAGTAGTGGGGAGGAATAAGACAGTATAAGAGGGTGAGGTGGGTGAGGAGGAAGTGAGAGAGAGAAAAAATGTGTGTATGTGTGTGTGTGTGTGTGTGTGTGTGTGTGTGTGTGTGTGTATGTGTGTGTGTGTGTGTGTGCGTTTGTATCTGAGAGGGAAGAAGAAGTATTTCCTTTGGCCTGCTGGACCCCCTAGGGTTTTCCAAGAATTTTAGCTCTCTGTCCATTCTGGTGTCACTGAGTGTGTGTTGGTGGGTAGGCTGGCCGGACAAATGTCATTTGGGGTCATACTTTCTATGATCGTTTTGTGGAGGTGTGTGTGTGTGTGTGTCTCTGTGTGTCCGTGTGTGTTTGTGTGCGTGTGTGTGTGTGTCTCTGTGTGTCCGTGTGTGTTTGTGTGCGTGTGTGTGTGTCTCTGTGTGTTTGGAGAAGGGGAGAGAGACAAAAAGAGAAAAGGGAAAATAAAAATAAAAATAAATATAAAAATAAAAAATATAAAATAAAAAATAAAAAATAATAAAAAAATAAATAAACTGTCTTATTCCTCCCCACTACTACGAAACTCTATAAAATGTTCAAATTCCCCACAAAGGGATTAATTTGATTTGAAAACCCCACTGGAATGGGAGAAAGCGCTAATAATCCGAATGATATGATCTGAATGATATGATATATATATGTAAAAATGTAATATATAAATAAATATCTATAAACATGAACGATCCGATCTGATTACCTCATTTTTTCTTATATATATATATATATATATATATATATATTATATATATATATAAGATAGTGGTGCTAGAATTCTGAAGGAATACTTTAGAAAGTTTAAGTTACTTAAATGATCCTTCTACCATCCCTATAAAGATGTTACTCATAGTAGCTCCTTGAATTTGGTTAACTTTATTTCGTATATCCCTACCTCGTTATTCCAACTCAGGTTACTTGTGTATGCAGCATTATCTCCATGTCTCCATTGTTTGTTTTTGATTTTTTTCAACTGATTAATCCACTTATGCTCATTTTTTATGGCTCCATCAAAGACGACTGAAAAATGGTTAAGTATAGTTGATAAAGAAAAATATTCAGTAGGCTGTTAAATGCAATGTATGGATAGCAGTAACCTGCTTACATATTGCATCGAACATTTGTAAGTTATATAATAAATATTGTTAATAAATATATTTTCAGGTTACTATTCATTGTATGTTTATGCCTATTCTGTTGAAGCTTTTCTCACTTTTTATAACTTGTTATCGTAGCCAACTTGCAAGTCAACGTTAAATTCTGCAAGTAAAGAACTCCTTTGCAGGTAAAATATTAAGAAAATTAAGATTAGTACTTCTCTGATAAAGCCAATGATACATATGAGGTAAATTCCACTAGATACAACCATTTATGTAACAGTAACATACAGTATGAAAGGTTTATCACTTCGATCAAACCATAAGAAGACACTATATGCATACGTACTACTATCGTCATAGAGGTTAAAAGCATAGCTAAGGAAATAAATTTGATAATTGAATAGAATATATACTTGAGTAGGTGGCTTATCTTACTGTTATGAACAACGTAGGTTTTCGCATTACTCACATGTAAGTTAGCAAATCTAGCTACTGCAAAAGTAGGACTTCACAAATATAACTAATGGCAAAAGAAAATTAATAATAAAATTAAGAGAGAACTTCGCATAAGACCGAGAAAAAATATCAGTGCATTTATGTAATCGTTTAAAGGCACTAGCTAGAAACAAATTTTAGTTTCATAGAATTTAATATTGTCGACTTCTACTGTCCATTAAATCTTCACGAGTGAATAATGCACTAAAACTGAAATAAAAACAATAGCACAAAGACGACATACTTAGAGGTCATTATAGATGCTAGGATGAATCAGTTTCTCAATACAAAACATAGTCCGTGTGAGTAAAAATTCTTAACCAATACGTAGTCTGATGCTTCTATAAGGTTGAATGACCTCGTTAGCTCATGCATACTGGATAGTATACAAGAACGACACACATGCAGATATATGCATCTGTCGATGTATATATCTGAAGACAGATACTTCGAGAAAAATGGTAGGTATGTCGGTAGGTAAGTAGATAGATAGATAGATAGATAGATAGATAGATAGATAGATAGATAGATAGATAGATAGATAGATAGATAGATAGATAGATTGTCTGATTGATTTATTGATTGATGGATGGATGCATCGATGGATCGATTGATTGATTTCCCTTCGTTACTGCCTATGTGGAGTCTTACATCTGAAGAACCAAATGTTTCAGAAAAATATAAAATTTCATCATACAATTTTCAAAATAACCGTGGAATTTCCACGGGTGCTGCTAGTTAAATATAATTATTGAACGAATCTGAGAATAAACGCACAAATGCGATCTAGGGCACACCTTCCACATTATCTCTAAATGTAAAAGCCAAATATTTTGAAGGCTTTCCTAACACTAACAGACAAGCACTTATTCATTAGCACCGCTGTAGAAGGAACTCCAGCACAAGCTGTCTGAGAGTACCTAATGGATGCATTCTAATATCACAGGAAAAGAGCAAACAGATTAGTAATATCTAAAACACGAAATATGCACTTGAGAGAATTTCTCACTAACTAATGAGGCGAAGTAATATATGAAGCCAATATTAACTCCACAAGCAGAAAGCTGGCACGATATTTGAAAGCAGATTAAACAAATGTTTATCTGTATAATTGGTCACTTATAGATAGGCAATTATTTCCGGACCTTTCTGTGGGTTTCGTAACAGGTATGATTTTAAACAATATAATTACAGTACAGCATATCCAAATATGTCAGGTATTTGTTGGCCAAGAGAAATTATCGTATCGGAATAAGTATGAGGTATCTTACATTATTTTTTTCTTTCTAATTTTTGGCATGTTTAAAGAAAGAAGTGTGTCACTTCCAGTGATCCGATTTCTCAACTGGAACTTATATTATCGTAATCGGAAGGAAGAAAAGCAAAGTGGGCCTCGGAAGGAATGCGCTAAGACCTTGTCCGCTGTACTAACGATTCTGCTAACTCACCGCATTTTCTACCTTACATCAATTGCATTCTAATGTATATGATACGAATTATTCATTTGCCTATAGGCGAATATATGCAATCAAGATTATGTTGAATTTTCTTCATTGACTTGCAAGAATATGGGGTAAAATCATGCTACTTATTAGGCAAAATATTATGTTGTAAAAATATCAACACCGTGAAGAATTCTAACTATTATATATTTCTGTTTGTGAGTGTGCTCCCTATATATATATATATATATATATATATATATATATATAATCCTAAATGTAACTTCTGTTGACGATTTTTTCTTCCTTCTTCCCTTTCGTTTAGACTTTCCTCTCTCCTGTTTCCGAAGAGCTTTGCTCGAAATGCTAAGCAACCACTCTTTCTTTCCTTCTCTGAGCATCTTACTAGTACTTTGCATGTAACACGTCCTCCCGTTGGCTTTTCTTATATTTTTTCTCCGTTTCTTTATTAATTATATATATATACATATATAGTAGTAACAGAAAAGGGTAATTTCGGTTGTCCCCACGTGGTGGATTGTAATGTATATAAGAAAATAAAAACTTACATGGTTATTGTATAATTTTTGATGTATCGACCGGTTTCGCAATCGTTATTCATGATACAATGTTTAATTTATATGAAAATATATTTTTCTTAAGAAGAAAATGGGTCCATGTTGTTTCTAATGAAATTCACGAGTGAATGATTTTACAAGTTGACAAGTAAAGAGAGCTAATTGGTTGTTATTATTGTTATTGTTGTGTGTAAGGAAGATAACTGTTTAGGTTTTGGGTGGCGAATAAATATGTATACAGAAAGGAGACAGGTTTAAAAAAGGGGGTCTTGTTTGGTAGTGGATTTATGTACAGTGACGTAATATGTAAAAATATAAAAATTGGTTATGCGTGCTTATTAAGACGCGTTTTGTATTTTTCAATAAAAAAAGTTTCTTTATTTAAGCGTTCTAGTTGCGAGATTGTGTCTTTGCACTGGTAGAAAGGGAAGACTGTAAAATTTGGTTTGATGTTACCTGCACATTTTTCTATGTGTTCACTAAGAGGAATTTGTCTGTATTGCGGGAAACGGATTTGCTCCTTATGCAGAGTGATTCTCGTCCCCAAAGGTAAACTCGTTTGTCCAATGTACTGATGACTGAAACCCGAGCAGGTTATTACATAAATTAGGTTCTCAGAGGCACAGGTGAAACTAGTTTTAATTGTGAACCTCTGTCCTTGTTTGAAAAGGAAATCCGAGCCTTCAAGCAGGTGGGGGCAGGTTCCACAGTTCGGGCGTCCACATTTTTGAACCGTAGGTTTCGTGGTTGTTTTGTAAAGCTTCGCATTTGTTAGTAGTCTCTTTAACGATTTGTCTTGTTTTTTGCATTTGATGAGTTTGTGTGTTTTCAGGATGTCGTTCATTTTTGGATCTCTAGTTAGTAAAGGGAGAGTTTGCACAATAGTGTTGAATGCCTCATTGTTTCTGGGGTTGTGTGTTGATATAAAAAGTAATGTTTTGGTTTGAGGTGTGGTGCTATGTTTTTTGTTCTTAGTATTTTTGTGTCTAATTGTTTGGCACGTTTAATTCCCTCGTCGATAAGAGAGGGTGGATATTGTCTTTCAATAAGCGTTGTTTTGAGGTCTTGTCTGATAGAACAACTCGGGACCTTGCACTATTGCATAACTAATGCATAACTGGTAGTTATTTTATCGACCCCCAAAGGATGAAAGGCAAAGTCGGCCTAATCTGGATTTGAATTCAGAACATAAAAACGGAAGTAATGCCGCTAAGTATTTTGCCGGGCGTGCTAACGATCCTGCCAGCACGCCGGATTCAGAAGAAGAAGAGAAGAAGAAGAATTTATATTACAGGTGCAAGACTTACAACCAAACTAAATTCAACAAAATTACAATAACGATGAAGTAATCAGAAAGTACTACGGAAGAATCAAACTGATATTAAAGTAGAAAGAGTGGACACATTATTTATGTCTGTTATAAAGTACAATCTCAACATAACATGGAAATATAGTGACATGAAGAAAGGACATGGATAAAAATGAGATTCTACAAACAGATTTCATTATCAACAACACCAAAACTGATATAGACATGATACAAGGAGGATAAGGCCTTTTGATAAATAGAGAAGAAATACAAAGGAAGAAATAAGGCGGTAAAAACAACACTTTGAATCTAACAAAGTAAAAAATATTCTATATATGAACAGAACTTTCAATTTTTTTTTTGAAGGACGGGGAAAAAAAGAATACCAAAATATACTAATTAAGTTAGCGAGAAGGTAATCACAACCAGGCCGCAGGTTTTCGATTAAAGCAAGCGGTGTTGTTTTGGCTATGCAGGACCAATGCCTTGTCACAAATAGTTATAACTAGAAAAGTGAAGTTAGTCTACGCCGTTAGTACAATAACACAGTTGACCTTTTTATTTCTGGTGTCTAGAGCTTGTAAAGGATTTAGAAGAATAACTAGTTCCAGATATAAAGACTTACGTTATTTTCATTTTTCTGGCTGTCTACGCGCTGAGTTAAAATACGGCTTAAGTTACATTCGCTTTCCATAATATATATACTAACAATACAAGATTGTCTCTGTCGGAATTCTTTAAGCTCCAGATGAGATTCCATTGCTTTATCTGTTCGGCTCTCCTACGATGACACTGATACCAATCTGTATAAGCCGTTGTCGTTTCACTGGGCAAAATCAGTAATGTGATGTGAAAGATGTGAAAGACATTCATGTTCCTGAGTAAATTCAGATTTATTCATTAAAGACGTTGCCCAAATTTACATCTTGAAGGCGATAATAATGATAATAATAACAAATAACCACAGCGAATTTAACTAGATTTTGTGAAACCCTAAATCAGCCCTGATTCAACTATGGCCGAAATGTAAATAGCATTCAAATCCCACCCAAAATATTTTTTTTAAATAAACTGTATGATTTGAGCAAAATGTCATTGTTATTTCTAGTTGTTTAAGCGATCATATAGAGGTTTTACACTGCGGCTTCACGATTTAAGTCTAGTTAAATAATGTGTTCTTACATTAAAAACTGGATTATTTCATTGATATATTGACCTTTATACCGTTATTGCCTGCCATTATTAAGATGTTTTTCGATAGTATATAGGTAGAGATGTGTTTTAAAGTTTTTCATACTTGTTGTTGTTTATAACATACTTAAAAATTTTCATCACGTTCAAATGCGGGAGAAAATTATTCAACGAATAGTTTTGTGTTGTCTGGATAACGATTTATTCTTGAACGGATTATCTATTCGCACCCGTGTCTAGCATGCTGAAAATTTGAACGACAAAAGTATGTACAAAGTCAATTACCACGATGATATTTGTAAATCTGTGGACTGCTTAATTATTTGTTTATATATTTATTCTTTCTCTTCTATTTAATTGTTCTCTCATTCATTGTTGGAAACAAATATATGATCGCGTCCACATACGACTAACTTTTACATTTCTCTACTTAATAATATTCGAATATTCTGGGGTGTCTGGGGAGAGTCATTCTCTTTTGGTGCCTTATAATTTAACAAACTTACCGGTAAAATTTCCATATATTTCTTTTTTATTTCTCTAAAATTTTCGTTGCGTCTTGCAACCTTTTCAATAGTTGAAAAGGTTGTAAGACGCAACCATTAAAATCTTAATAAGGTTGTGCAGAAATTTATAGTCCCAGATATCGCGATCATATGTTGTGTTCCAATGTTTATTGTTAGTATAGTCACGATTAGGAGGAAGAAAACTAATATGACGAAGCACGATTTATGTCTTTTCATTTTCAGTTTATACTTGGTAGTAAATGATATAGTTGATAGAAAAATGAGCCGATAGTAAATGATATACTTGTTAGTAAATGACATGATATTCTTTAAAATTCAGACAAATTTCTTCATCGTTATTTTTTTTAATTTTTTCCGACTTGGATGTTCTTTTCTCTCAAGATGTTTCCTTTCTATAATTGTATCGAAGTATGGTCAGGAGTTTTAATTTGTTTGAGAATAATTTTTCTACTGTACGTCAATTATGCTACGAAAAATAGAGTATTTTGGTTGTATTTAAAATTTTCATCATGGAATGAAATACGTCTCTCGGTAAACTTTTTGAGTATACCTAACACAAAATAGTAGTCGCTTAGTTATTTGCCTCTTTTCTGATTACTTCTTGTGGGATATAAAATCTACTGAATTGTGATGTAGTATACATGGATGATTTACAAATTGCTTCAGTGTTCATGGTACAGTGTTGAATACCGTTGTAATTTTCCACCTGAGAGCTAAATGACGTTAAAATCTTCATAGCTTAATTATGAGATCAATTCTTCTATCCAGTGTTCTGTGGAAGGGAGCCCCTTAACTGTTCACTGTGAGCAGCAACAACATAACAACAATATGAAAATGAGAAATTGAAAAGAAGCAATTGAACAATGTATTAGTAAAGATGGAGTAAATACTGCTGGTAGGCATGATGCTGACGATGAAGGTGATGATGATCGATGTTGATGACAATGAAAGTGATGGCGATTATAATGATGATGATGAAGAGCGGGTTAATACGAATTACAAAAGCAGAGGAAAAGTAAACGAAGGATTAGAATAACAAAAACATCTCGATAAGTACATAAAATTGATCATTTAGATTAATTTTACTGAAAAGTGTCAAACGTATTGATAATACAGCAATTTAAGCAGTTCGTTTGGGCCTCTCTTTCACATAGTTTATGATTGCATGCGTATCTTAAGAAGGCCTGAGGCTTATTGTGAAATTAATATGCCTCTAGCAAATTTAAGACAAACTTAAATTCTTGATTTGATTAGGTTTCTAATAATGAATTTTCTCTCTGCCTACTCATTATCATAATTATTGTAGAAGCAGATAAATAGATGGCAAAACGTTCTAATGTCATTAGTAACATATAAACAAGCAACAAAGTACAAACTAGAAGCTAATTTCACAGTGAAAAAGACTTTAGATTAGAACAAAGGAACGTATGAAGATAGAAATTAAAATCCCAAAAACAATTTTTTTAAATTACCAAATGGAGAATGGAGACAATATCTGCATAATAAGTATCCTATAATTGTGTACAGATTCGCTGTGCGCTTATTTGAAAACAAAGAATGATAATACTGACAGTTAATATGAATTTAACATTATTGGAAGGACCATTTAGTCAAAGAAAGTTTGCTCCCGTAGTTGAATACCTTTTACTTTAGAAAGAATTGCACTATAAAATACTGACAGATGCTTGAGGATTCAGTAGGCTAGTGATAAGAGTTTAATAATACTAATGATTTCCATGTTTTGAACAAAATTATAAATATGGCAGAAGACTGAAGTAGTTTAATCGCAGGTCAGCCTTCATCGTGTAGATTTGTGATCATAACCACTCCAGTCACAAAATGTCTTATTTCCAGACTGTAGTATATCTACTGCTACCTTATCTTATGTATTTTAATTTATGAATGGTTGGTTGTGAGTTCATTTTTAATTAATTGCTATTTCAAGCTGGTAGATTGACCATGTTAAATATTGCTCATTGGTTCTGGCCTATGTTATCGGTCTGAGCAGCAGCCATCTATGCTGGATCTGGTATTCTCCCGCTATCCAAGATCAGTGTCTGGCGTATCTGTGTGCGCCATTCTTGCCAAGAGTGATCATGCGGTCCTGAAGTTCGTCATGCACACAACCTTTTCTACGCCCATGACTACTTCGCTGCCACGTAGAGTCTTCTCTGCAATTAATCTTGAAATTCTAAGCGAGGCTTCCGCGCTTCTGGACTGGCGATCCCTGATGACGTTGTCCTCAGTTTACGAACTATGGTCGTCCCTCAAAGCATATGTAATCTGGTTGACTGACCAAGCAGTTCCCGTTGGGCTTCCCAAGAAGAAGAAACACAAGCCCTGGGTGACGAAGAAGGTTAAACGAGAACTTTGACTCAGAGATATTGCTTGGGCTGAATTCAAAAATCTGGATTCGACTGCAGCTTTTGAGGTGTACAAAACTCAACGAGACCGAGCCGTGAAAATTGAAAAGGAAGAACGCTTCAGATATGAATACAGAATCGCGGCAAACGCCAGTAGCAATCCAAAAACCTTCTTTGCCCATGTCCAACGGAATTCCCGCTTGAACAACCAAATTGCAACGTTGGTAGAATCAACAGGCGTATCGATTGAGGGCCCTTATCAACAGAGTCAATTGTTTGCCGAGGCTTTTTCAACTATTTTCAAACAAGATGATGGTCGTGAACCCCTTCCATTTGATAGATCGGTACCTCCAATGCTTCGATTGATCATCACGCGGGACAAAGTCGAACGCGTTATTTAAGCAGTGGCGTGCCTCAAGGTTCAGTGCTTGGGCCCTTATTGTTCTTAGTCTTCATAAATGACTTGCCCGACAACCTCACGCAACACACCCTTCTATTTGCCGACGATGTCAAACTGGTCGCTCCTCGCGGTGATATACAGGATCTTCGTCGATGCCTCCACCAAATTTGGAGATGCTTTAACGAATGTCTGAATGTGTCAAAGTGCTGTCATCTGCCTGTTGGCTCTCCTCCTGCAACTCAACTTGATTTCGAGCCGGGTCGTCTGCTGCTGGAGAGGACCGATCAGGTAAAGGACCTGGGTTTCTTGGTGGATTCCTCATTTTCGCCTTCGACCCAGTGCGTCCATGCTGCCAACAAAGCACGCGGAGTTCTGTTCTTGATTCGAGGGTCATTCGGAATGCTTACAGCAGCCATATTCCTACCGCTCTATGTCACGCTCGTGAGACCCATATTGGAGTACGGGATTCAAGCCTCTTCTCCTTATCTCTTCAAAGACATACAGCATCTCGAAAGAGTCCAGAAGCTGGCTACCCGCATGGTTCTTGGTCTCAAGAATTTGTCTTATGAAGAAATGCTCGACCTTTATTCTCTAGAAAAACGACGACGCCGTGGTGATCTCATTCATGCTCACAACATCATAAGCGGAAAGTGTAATCTCTCGAAGAAGCTGTTCTTCACTCCTGCTCCAGAGCGTCGGCTGCGGGGTCATTCCGAAAAGCTCTATCTGCGACGATTTCATCTTAATCGAAGGAGAGGGGCTTTCTCCGTCCGGGTTGCGGATCCGTGGAATAAGCTGCCGGACGAGATGGTGAAGATGCCGACGACCGCTCGGTTCAAAGTCTCCCTTGACCACAAGTGGCCTGAACTCTTTACATGAACACCACCCTGTACATAACTCCATGTCCCCCTACATGGCCTTGCTTTTTTGCTTTTTGAGCCAAAAATTAACTAACTAACTAACTTATCGATCTTGGATTGCCAGAAGTCGAACACAATTTGAACTTGTAAAATCTAGAAACGTCAATGAAGCCTCCAAAAGATTTCGACAGAGTCTTAAGAGTTTCAATAACACAAAAATCTGAAACAACATTAATAAGTGTTTCAAATTTTGGTGCAATGCCAGTAATCTTAGGGAAGGGCGTTAGTCGATTGCGTTGATTTCAGTGCTTAACTGACAATTATTTTATCAATCGTACAAGAATGAAAGGTAAAGTCGACCTCAGTGGCATTCGAACTAAGAATGTAAAAACAGACGAAATGGCGCTAAACTTTTTGTCAGACGTATTAATATATATATATTTATTTTTTTTTGGTGACCATAATGACTGAAAAATATTAAGAACAATACACAGTAAAAGGATAGTGAGGATTAAAAAAAGAAAAATGTGTAAAAGCTATAAAACAATACCAATAAAATTATTCTGACAAATTCCTCTACATGGGGCTGTGAATATCACCAACGGCCGACAAAGGGACCACCCCAGATCTCGAGCCATCCTACTCACCAGGAAGACGAAAGCATCTGTTTTTAGTCCCTTCCGTTTCGTCCAACATACCTCTTTTGCCATAGTCACAGAAAGAGATAAACAACCTACAAAAAGGGACCAAAAAGGCGGAGGCACGACCTTCACGATGGAGTCAGTGGATAGTCGGATCAGTTCTACACGTGACAGCAGCTGTAGCAATGATCGAGCGTACAGAATGTAAGAGTGAGTACAGGTCGGTTTCATTATTCTGTGTGCATTTCGGGGAGAACTATCATGCCTGCAAAGTTTATTCCGAGTCGGCAATTACCCCGGTTGCCCTACTCGGTTAGCGATTTTAGGAAATTATGCAAGATCCCCGGCCCTAAAGTCCTTCGGAACAAACCAGCCAGTTGACTATACCCGAGGACGTCGTAGTTTTCATCTCCCGCTAATCATTAATAGAACGCCATGGTGGAGCATCCACGCATCACATTGCTCGAGCAGCAGAAGGCTGTGATCACATTATGACCCTCAAGGTTCTGAATCAATCTACGCTCTGAATCAATTTCTGGTTGATCCATGACTGCAGCTCTGTAAAAGAGACGAGTGGCTGAAAAACGCGCCAGACAAACGGTAGCCAAACTCTGTACAGCGTCAAGGAAACGCTGGAAATGTAGTCTCAGCGCATATATGGGTATCATCAACAACATTCCTAGTCGCCCACGCAACGGATGCTGAGAGCAAATAGGCCTCCTTAGCAGCAGGATGTATCCTCACCACACAAACACAAAAAAAAACAGAAAATGGAAACAAGTCATGAAAGAGGGAAGACATGATTTGACGGTAGCAAATGGTGGACGCGATACAAGCATCCGCTACCTATGCCCGACCATCCATAGTTTCCTCCCTCCCATGTCTCATTTAGCCTACTCCGCTTATCGTCGTCATCTCTTTCCACTTCTTGTCTATTTGGGAGCCTGAACCAAGCCAAACCCGAGCAATTAACCCGTTTCGTTCACGCAATTTCCAGCGCTGCTGTTGGACGGTATGAACTTGCTTCTCTAGGCGTTAAGTGCCTGTTGTTGCAACTTCAACCGCTGCTGCTTCCTTCGTTGTTCTTCCTGCCGGTAGAGACCCTGTTGCTATTGCTGTTGTTGTTGTTGCTGCTGTTGTTGCTGCTCCTGTTGCTGCTGCTGCTGCTGTTGCTGCTGCTGCTGCTCCTGTCGTTACTTCGGCTATTATTGTTATTGATGTTACTGCTTCTGTTGTTTGATGCTGTAACCGTTGAACTTTGAACTACGATCGAAAACGTTGTCTCTTCCTTCCTGCAAGCCGAATGCTGTTTTTAGTAACATGGCTGCACCTACTTATGTTAATTTTGTTCATGTTTTTGTTGTTCTCGAGTTCCTGTTCACTAACGAAATTGTTAGTGGTATAAGATTCACTGCTACTTACTTACTCGTTGTAACGTTTTGATGTTGTTTACGACGCTATAAATTCAAGCTAAGCATTAGAAGAAAGCTAATCAAACTTTACACAATTTGTGTCATTCAAGGCACAGTCTGGTGGTTCTCCCACTTTAGTAGTGCATTGGAAGGGGCGAATTGTTTCAGGCCTTGTGACTTTAGTAGAAAGGAGAATCATCATTATTATTATTGCTGTTGTTGTTGTTGTTGTTGAGTAAGAAAGCAGAGCATGCAATCAAAGGGAAACTGGGGTAAAATATACAAATTATACTCATCCTGATTACCTGTCTGATGGGAGTACGCCAGGCACATGCATCAAAATCATATGTGCGCGACATGATAATCTCTGGTCTATATAAACAGCGCATGACCTTGCAGGTGGGGCCCAGTCAGAATTTTCTCTGGGTCGAGTAACCAATCCCACTCAAATGGTCCTTGAATAAAGGTTGCTTAAGGATGTTGAATGAACTCCCATGTTTCCAGAGGTGAATTATCCAAATTCCAAAGAATTCCTCTTATCACATAGCTATGATAGCCATCCCACCACTACTTTTGCTCATGATCAGAAATGCACATATCGTCAGCCACTAAGGGACATGCTAAATTGGTTAAAGTCAAACAACTGACAAGCAAATATGTGGCATTGAGCAGAATATTTGCTGTAGTCCATCTTTTATACCAAGACAAAACAATGTACATGATAACACTTCCAATCAGTTAAAAGGAGACGCCATGAGAGCCACTGCCTGGTACTGCATCAGGGCATCAATTATTATAATTATAATTATAATTTTAATTATTATTATTATTATTATTATTATTATTATTATTATTATTATTATTATTACTATTAAGTCGGTGAACTGGCAGAATCGTTAGCTCACTGGACGAACTGCTTAGCGGTATTTCGGCCGTAGGTATGTTCTGAGTCCAAATTCCGCCGAGGCCGATTTTCCCTTTCTTTCTTTCAGGGCCAATAAATTAAGTACCACTGGAGTTAATGTAATCGACTAGTCCCCTCCCCTAAAATTTCAGGCCTTGTGCCTGCTATATAAAGGATTCTTCTTGTGGTTGTTGTTGCTGCTGTATAAGGCCAAAAAATTTTGTGGGAAATTACATCGACGTCAGTGCCCAGTTATTAATTATTTTATTATTACATCTCTTTTTCACATCTCCTCTAGAGATACTCAGTAATTATATAAGAAACATATTCAATGTGTAAAATAGAAAAGACAAGAGGAAATGTTATGGTGGCCAATTACTGTTGTCTGAATATTATAACAAACAATACAAAGATGCCCAGGATGGAAAAAGATCAACTCAGTAATTAGTGTCAATGAAACGATAGCTCTCATTCGATAACGGCAGCAAAATACAGCAGTTGCTAGCTGAATGGTTGGCACGCGAGGTGAAATGCTTAGCATTAGTATTTCGTCTGCCGCTACGTTCTGAGTTCAAATTCCGCCAAGGTCAACTTTGCCTTTCATCCTTTCGGAGTCGATTAAATAAGTACCAGTTATGCACTGGGGTCGATATAATCGACTTAATCCGTGTGTCTGTACTTGTTTGTCCTCTCTGTGTTTAGCCCCTTGTGGGTAGTAAAGAAATAGGTATTTCGTCTGTCGTTACTTTCTGAGTTCAAATTCCGCCGAGGTCGACTTTGCCTTTCATCCTTTCGGGATCGATAAATTAAGTGCCAGTTGTATACTGGGTTCGATCTAATCGACTGTCCCCCACTCATCCAAAATTTCGGGCCTTGTGCCTTGAGTAGAAAAGAATAAATAATGATATTGTTAAGGTAAGAGTAGATGATGAAATTAGTCAAGGGACCCAAGTATCTATATAAACATTTGTTTTCTAGAACTTCATTTTCGACCTCAGAAATGCTGTGCTACTACTTCCGTTTTCACGTTTAAAATTTGTGGGACTTTCAATATGGTTGTTGTTATTATTTTATACAAGAAGATGACGACGACAACGACGGCGACAACAACAACAACAATGATGATGATGATGATGATGATGATGATGATGATGATGATGAGAAGGAGGAGGAGGAGGAGGAGGAGGATGCTCATGATCACGATGAAGTAGCTTCTAAATAATTGTACGAACTGTATCCTTTAGTTGAAGTTTACTGATCACTGGCAAACGTATTGAAATGAAAGCAATTTAAGCA